>NC_057794.1:440136872-440436872 GCF_018294505.1 Triticum aestivum
TCTATTCTCCCCCCGTCGCTTCCCCTTCCCGCTCCTCGCCGCGGCTAGCCCGTCGCTTCCCTTCGGCCGGATCTGCCCGTTGCCCCCCTTCCGCCCTTGAGTACTGCTTCCCAGCCCACCGATCTCCTACTCCTCCCAGTCGTCCGCTCCCCCGATCCTCCTCGGGCTCGTTTGTTCAGATTAGCGTGCCCAGGATGCCGGATCTGAGAGGCCTAGTGTACTAGTGTTATTTACGATGTGCATTTTGTTGGTGAAATCTGAGATGCTTAAAGTTGTTGGGTTGGCCGTGTTGGATGTGAACTTGTTGAGTATATCGTTGCCTGCCTGATGCATCATGTATTTTTCATATGCAAAGCAGTTTGACAATAGTTTGCACAATTGAAAATTGTTGCGATATTTGTTGTAGAGATGAAGAGTTTGTGGTACTGGTCGTTGATGGTCAAATTGGTCCTGCATTAGAGCTGAGCGGTGTAATGTACAATGTAACGTCCACTAGTAAAAGATGAATAAACCATGTTTTTTCTCCGAATCTGAGAGATGGGATGTGCATGTTTGAATAGAAGGTTCCACTTGCCTGATTGCCTCCATCGAAATTTGTCCTTGCCTCAGCCTGATGGGTGAGACCAGACCCCACCACACTGGCACTCATCTTACAATTCCCAGTGTCGTACATGATCAGATCCACTCCCTGGGATCTGAAGCAGTGTCACCATTTCTCGTACCAACTGTCTGTCCCTCCCCTTCCTCTGGCAGCAGGCAGGCAAGCTTCAATGTGAGATCTGCCATTACCATCCTCGCTGGGCATCTTTACTGTTGTGATCATTCTCATCCAGTTCTTCCTTCCTCTCTGACCCATCCAGTTGGTTGAAGACTTGTTTGCTCCATGGTGGAGTACTAATACTACAAGCACTTTTACTTGAAACCATCCCGGTGGTGGGGGATCACATGGTTATTGATCCAGCAGTGTTTGGTTTGATCAAGTTCTCGTCGGTAAAGTTCGTCTTCTTGCTGAGTGCTAGTTTACCATTTGATGATGCGTCAACTGTCTGAACCGATCACGTTAGTGACCTGCTAGAACCAAACAAGTAAGGGAATCAATCATCACAACACAACTCCCTGCAATTCCGTTAGCACATCTGCAATGTCATTCTTTAACCAAACAAAAATGTATTGGATTGAGGAACATGTTCAGCAGCGATTTTGTTGCTCTGAAGCTTGAGGGCTAGTTATAAGTTATGGCTCCTAGTGATGCAATTACCTCCTCTTTTCTCCGCTCAGTTTTGGTTTTGCTGGATGATTGTTTGCTGATGCATTATTCTTTCTTCTTCTAGCAGGTGCATAATTTGCTGGCTTGTGTTAGTTCGGGGGACCAACAAAGTTACTGAAAATGGTACGGTGAATTGCCTCAAGCCTGTCAATCTGCCTGTGAATAACCAATTAGATCTGGACTCTCATGGTGTTTTTTGTTGTCATGAACATGTTAAAAGTTTTATTTATTGCTCATATTAAGTCTGCCAGACCTTTATTGCAAAATAAATTGAAAAAAGTAGTCCCACTTTATTGTTTGAAGGAACTGATTGTTCTCATCTACCCCCAGGTGGTTCTTGCTGCTTCCATCATCTCAAAATCTGGAAAAGGTGCGATGAGTTCAAACATTTCAGTTAGTGACTGAATATTCATGCCAATCCAAATAAATTGATTCATTTGTTCTTTTAATATAGCATATAATTTTCATCCAAGGTTTACTAACTGAAGTGAACTACTCCCTCCGTCCCATAATATAAGGTGTTATTACAACCAATGTACTCACATATTGATTGTAATAACATCTTATATTATGGGATGGAGGGAGTAGCTATTATCATAATGCTGGATGAGTACATTTTTAACTTCTATATTATGTGAGTTTGTATAGCAACAGGGCTCCTTTGTGGTTAACGTTTCCTTCAAAACTTTACATTGCAGCACTTGTTTCAAGACAGTATGTTGACATGTCTCGAATTAGGATCGAAGGATTACTTGCAGCATTCCCAAAACTTGTTGGAACTGGGAAGCAGCACACTTATCTTGAGACTGAAAGTGTCCGTTATGTTTATCAACCTATTGAAGGCCTATATCTGCTGCTTATTACAAACAAGCAGAGTAACATTCTTGAAGATCTGGACACACTGAGGCTACTATCCAAGCTTGTATCCTATTTTCATATCTTCAGTTTTCCAGTTTTATAACCCTACCTTATTGATGAAGTCATTAAATAATACATAAAAAGGGTGATAGTTTTTGTAATGTATTTGTTCCCTCATGATAACTAAACAGCAGATAGTGTATCTTGACCTTTGGTTGTGGATATTGTCAAGGAAAAATACTAGGTTAACCCATTCTTCGTTGATAAATTATACTTGAAAAATATAAATCATGTGTAAGAGCTGGGAGTATCTACCCACCATTGTGTATGCTGCTATGCTGTGATAATTTTCTTTTTTTTAATAATTCAGTACCATGGTCTCCTTAACATTTATAAAGGTGCCTGAGTACTCTTCTCTGGATGAGGATAGTATCTGTAAAACAGCATTTGAGCTTATATTTGCATTTGATGAGGCAATCTCTCTCGGGAACAAGGAAAATGTGACGGTGCAACAAGTCAAGCAATACTGTGAGATGGAAAGCCATGAAGAGAAGGCACATAAGCTGATGATGCAGAGCAAGATCAATGAAACTAAAGATGTCATGAAGAAGAGAGCTAGTGAGCTTGACAAAATCAGGGTATGCCCTACACTTTTCTCTATAATAACACTATGTATTCTACCTTGGAGAAAAAATGACATTTAGTTTAGCGAGCTCTGGTCATTAGGAAAAAGAAGACACTGTAATTTCTAGTTGGTTTGTATGGTTATTTGGGATATTTCAGCTGTCAATTTTGCATCAGCTTAGGTCTATTATAGTTGGTATCAGCTGCTTCAGTCTCGCATGTTTGGCTGGGTCACACTTTATAGTTAGCCAGTAAGCATGTCTTGGCTAAGCTTTCCTTTTTTCACAACTAATTTCTGTAACATTAGAACTTATAAGCATATGTAGGAGAATTTATTATGGAAGTGAGCATTGCGCAAACTTGTATTATAGCCAAAGGAAAAGTGCCAATTACTATAAAATGACAGCGTGAATTTGTATTTTATTGTTTAAATCGCAATTGCATTTCATCAATTACAGCACTCTTACCATACTGTTTATTGGGCATTATTTTGATCATGCCTTGAGAAAAACTTTCTTCTGGTTGGTGTTGATTCAGATGGAGAAAGGCAAACTTGACAAAGGAGGATACTCATCAATATCTGGTCCCCGTGTTATTGAAAAAACTTTCAGTGACATGAACATCAGTGGTACTGGCTTTGGAAGTGGTTCTGGATTAAGTGGAATAGGCGCTGATATGGACTCATTTGCGAGTAAACCCAAAGGTGGCAACTTAAGGCCTCCTTCTCTTTTAAGCAAATAGTTGTCTCACATGAATGATAAGTTACTCACATTAATGAAAAGTTACTGTTACAAATTATGTTGTGGGATTGGATAACACCTTTCCTTTGTGTTGTTTGCATGTAGTTGTATTTCATTGTGATGTTCTTTTCATGTATATGAAATACATTCACCTAGCCTGTTACACCCGTCCCATAAAACTCATGTCTGTTTTGTGTACACAATAGGAAACGCTAGAGTTTACACTATTCATGAAAATAACTCTTACCTACTGCAGCACTTTCATTCATGCTTATGACATTCCATACGAGTATTTTAGATTCATTAGTATAGTTCTTAATAATAAAAACATACATGCCTCTTGATTTCTCCTGTTTGTGTATTTCATTGTTGGTTGTGTGCTGATAGATAAATCTCTGGGTTTCTCGGATATGCCAAGTAGGGAAGTTTTATTCAGGTCTTTGAAGACAGATTTTCCCCTGTGTTAATGCTGGGCAGCTATGTTACCTGCCTTGTACTATTGTTAGAGAGAGTTTAGGAAGCTATATCACAGACATTTTTGGTCTAATTCACAGCAACATGTCTACAGGTCGTCCGTCAGCTGCTGCTACTGCTCCTGGCAAAGGTTTTGGTATGAAATTAGGCAAATCACAGAAGACAAATCAGTTCCTAGAATCTTTGAAAGCTGAAGGAGAAGTCATTTTGGAGGATGCACAACCAAGTTCAGTTTCTTCAAGGGCCTCGCCTCTTATACCAAGCGATCCCATCACAGTGACTATTGAAGAGAAACTTAATGTAATAGTTAAAAGAGATGGAGGTGTTAATAACTTTGATGTGCAAGGAACCCTTGCTCTTCAGGTCCTTAATGATGCAGATGGATTTATCCAGTTACAGGTATTATTTTTCTGGACTTCAATCAACAGTGCATTTTATTTTCATTGCCATTTTAGTTTATTACCGCATTATACACTAATTGAACAGACTGGTCCTCTTCTGTTGTGGCAACATTCCAGCTAAAATAATTCTTGCATGGTTCATCTATTGCATGGGAATACAGTATCAACCATTTTCACACGCTATGACATTCATATTCATTTATGTTAAATGTATTTATTGATGATGAAAAATCTTGTTGTACTCTATTATGCATTATGGAGTGGCCCATCACAATTTATTGGAGCTTATATTTTTGATATGTGGCGGTGCTGTACAGATCGAAAACAAAGATGTACCTGGACTCAGCTTCAAAACACACCCCAATATCCACAAGGAGTTGTTTAACAGCCAGCAAATTGTTGGAGCAAAAGATCCAAACAGGCCTTTCCCAAGTGGTCAAAATGAAACACCACTTGTGAAATGGAGAATCCAGGGGATGAATGAATCGAATTTACCTCTGTCAGGTGCACAATCACTTTATTCTGTTGTGGTATTCTATTAATTTGGACATTCTGTAATTCGTCTTGTTTGTGTAGTTAACTGCTGGCCCTCGGTATCTGGAAATGAAACCTATGTCAACATTGAATATGAGGCTTCAGAGATGTTTGACCTGAACAATGTTGTCATATCTATTCCTCTACCTGCACTTCGGGAGGCTCCAACTGTTAAACAGATTGATGGAGAGTGGAAGTAATGTTTCGAGCTACTCTTTTGTTTGTGTTTCCTGATATGTTTCAGTTACTAGAATATCTTGCAGAAATTATTAGTGACAATTTTCTAATGTACATGAGAATCATGCTTGCAAATCCAGTTGCATGGTGTTATACAGTATCACTTCACTCCCTTTTGATAATATTGTTGATTTTATATGAACTGGTGTTGAGCTTCAAAAATAGGTAGTGATGACCTGCATTCCAACCATTGCCCTTACAACTGGTGTTTCAAACTAGTAAGGAGTGGACATTGAGTAAATAAAACTCTAGCATCCTATATGTCAATATGCTTGATAGTAGTAAAGAAACTGTGGTTCATTTTATTGCTCGTAGTTGCGGAATGCAATGGCTTTCAGCTGCTTATATTTGTTGCTTCTCTTCCTGTTTGTTATCTAATTTCTCCTTGTGCTTATAGGTATGACCCAAGAAACTCTGTATTGGAATGGTCCATCATCCTTATTGATCAGTCAAACCGCAGGTGGATGGGATATATTATTTCATTGACTCAGATAGTTTTTGCTACTACCTAGTTAAATCCTGTTGTACTAACCAATGTTTATGCCTTCTCAGTGGGTCGATGGAATTTATTGTTCCCCCGGCTGATCCGTCAACATTTTTCCCCATCTCTATTGGATTTGCTGCTTCCAATACTTTCAGTGATTTGAAGGTTAGTTAGTTCTCCTGTAGTGTTTGGTTTTGACTGCTTTTTTTTTCTTTCTGATTTCCGCATTTATTTATTTGGTTTTCTGGAAAAATTTCAGGTCACTGGAATTCATCCTCTGAAGGAAGGCAACCCTCCAAAGTATTCACAGAGGGTCCGTTTGGTTGCTGCGAACTATCAAATAGTCTAAAGCCATAATTAAAGCAGTTACTGCTGTTTCTTGTTAGTGGCACAAGGAGTATAATTTTGCATCAAATTTGTTTAAATATGTGTGATTTGGCCTGTCCCATACGTAGCGTGTCGCACCATTGAGAAATAAAAGCATGAATTCTCCTGTACCCTGTTTGTAGTATTTCTTGTGAGAATGTTGTTTCTGTTTCGTACATGAACTGTTGGGTCTTTGAATCTTTGCGCTCAGCTCCACTATCTAAATTTCATTATTAAGCAGAATAAGTAGGGATGAATGTTCTGCTCTGAACCGCTCAACATCCAGGAGAGTTACTTTGCTTTTCTCTTAGTGCGATGAGCCTAAGGCCTCCTTTGGTTTATAGGATTGGAAAATCATAGGAATAGGTAAGTCATAGGAAATGAGATGACATGTATCTCAAATCCTATGCTTAGTAATAGAAAAGGAAATGCCCTTTGATTCACATCATAGGATTTTTTTTCATTGAGTTCAGGCTAATGTTTATTTTTCTATGAAATGTGGAGGATAGGAAGAATTCCTCCATAGGAATAGGATTTCATTCCCACAAACCAAAGAGCTCTAAAGGAATTTTTCCTATAGAAATCCTATTTTATGAAAATCCTACAAAATTCCTCCAAACCAAAGGAGAGCTTTACGGTTTTGAGTTGGTGCTTAGGCACTACAGCTTCAGCATTTAGGTAGGGTGATCTTATCAAACACTACCATTTCCCAGGCTGCGTGCTTTTATGTAAGATTTTCAGCTTGCAAGTTGTGATGATCTGTCTCAACCCAGAACTTTCCCCTAGCGGAAATGCTTACCCCTACGTTTTACGGAAGAACAGCCAAAGTAAAGGAGCACCGATCGTTTATGTAATGTCGTCTATAAGGTAATCTTCAAAGTTTTAGCCAATAGACTGAAAGTGTTATTACCAGACATTATATCTCAGACCCAGAGTGCCTTTGTGCCGGGTAGACTCATTACTGACAATGTGTTAGTGGCTTATGAGTGTTTTCATGCCATTAAGAAGAAGAGGCAAGGGAACGGTGGCTTGTGTGCGGTGAAGCTTGACATGCACAAAGCCTATGATCGAGTTGAGTGGAATTTCCTCAGAGATATGATGATCAAGTTGGGTTTTGACACCTCATGGGTGGAGATGATTATGGCATGCGTTACTTCTGTTAATTACAGGATTTGGTTCAACTCGGATGAAACAGAGGTGTTTACCCCATCCAGGGGGCTCAGGCAAGGGGATCCTTTATCTCCTTATCTATTCTTGATATGTGCTGAAGGGTTATCCAGTCTACTAGCGCATGAAGAGGCGGTCGGTGGTATCCAAGGAATTAGGGTGTGCCGTAGTGCACCATCAGTTTCACACTTGTTATTTGCTGATGACTCCCTGATCCTGATGAGGGTGGATACGTTGAATGCCACGTTGCTCAAGAATGCGCTGGACTTGTACTGTGCTAGCTCGGGTCAACTGGTAAGTGATGCAAAATCCAGTGTTTTTTTCAGTCCAAACACTTTGGTGGAGGTACGAGCAGAGATTTGCACACACCTTAATATAGTTTCAGAGGCTATTTCTGATAAGTACTTGGGACTACCATCGAAGGTTGGAATCGATCGAAGTGATAGTTTTCAGCACCTGGTTGATAGAGTATGTGCGCTCATTAACAGTTGGATCTCAAAAATGCTCTCGATCAGTGGCAAGGTGACGTTACTGAAAGCCGTGGCACAGGCGATTCCAGTCTATGCCATGTCTGTTTTTAATATCCCCAAAAATATTTGTAAGGCTATTTGCGATGCTATCGCTAGATATTGGTGGGGAGACACTCCGAACAAGAAGAAAATACACTGGAAAGCATGATGGAAGATGTGTATCTCGAAAAATGAAGGAGGCATGGGATTCCGAGATCTGTACTGTTTCAATAGAGCCATGCTAGCTAAGCAATGTTGGCGGTTATTATCTGATCCGGATTTGTTATGTGCTCAAGTCTTACGAGCAAAGTATTACCCAGATGGGGACTTGATGAATACTACTCTGAAAAAAGGTGCATCTTATACGTGGCAAAGTATCATGGCAGGTATGAAAACCTTCAAGGAAGGGGCGATCTGGCGGGTTGGGGATGGTGAATCAATTGACATTTGGAAGGATGAGTGGATTCCCACAAGCCATGATCGGAAGGTAATGACCCCTAGGGGGCATTGTTTGCTACAGAAAATACAAGAACTAATTGATCCAATATCCGGAAGTTGGGATGAACAATTATTAAGGGAAATTTTTTGGCCAGTGGATGCTGAAAGAATATTGCAGATACCACTATCATCTCATGGCCAGTCCGATTCTATTTCATGGCATTTTTCAAAGTCGGGATGTTTTACGGTCCGTTCTGCTTATCACATCACTTGGAAATCTAAGTACAGAACACGGGCTCGGATGAACGTTGGAGCAGGAAGAGTGGATCCGCATCCGGTTTGGAAGGTCCTTTGGGGCAGGACAGTGCCCCCCTAAGGTAAACGTGTTTAACTGGAGAGTGCTACATGGGATTGTACCATGCTATTGTACGCTGTCGGATCGGCATCTATCTACTCCGGTGATCTGTCCAGTATGCGGCAATGAGCTTGAGGATCTGCACCATATGTTGTTTGCGTGCGAAAGAGCCAAGGCCGTGTGGAAGGAGCTGGGGCTGGAAACATCAATCGCGAATGCAGCAGCCCATGAGCGGTCAGGGTCGTTAATCCTGGAGAAACTTCTTTGCTCTGAGCTACCAGGAGAGGTAAAACTACCAATTGTTAATGGTGTGGAAATAGTTATGGTGACTGGATGGTATTTATGATGGGATCGCCAGAAGATTAGTCACCAGGAGAATGTTGGTAGCCCGGTTCGTTCAGCTATGAGCATTCGTGTTATCGTGGCAAACTCACTGGCTGCCAAGGCAAAGGAAGCTACGAAACAGATTAGATGGGCGAGACCAGCTAAAGGGGTGATTAAACTCAATGTTGACGCCAGCTATCATGTGGATGAGGGCGCGGGAGCTACTGGAGCTGTCTTACGAGATAGCGCAGGAGCGTTTATTGCTGCTTCTTGTTCCTTTCGACAGTATGCCATGGATGTTCCCTCTATAAAAGCGTTAGCACTTTTGGAAGGACTGCGATTGGCAGAGCATTTGGGTATTTATGCACTGGTTGTGGAGTCCGACTCACAGGAGATAGTACAAGCTATGAAGGATCCTTCGGAGTACCGTGCTTCGGCTGCGGTGTTGACGGATGATTGCCGACAGGTGTTGAGTTCCTTCGGCAGGGCGACGATTGTTCACTGTGCTAGGGAGAGTAATGGGGTAGCGCATTGGCTAGCCAGGACTAGTTATAGAAGGAAGTTAAATGAGGTCTGGCAAGAGCATCCCCCTGATTTCTTAATTCCCTCCCTGATATGATCATTTTGTAATAAAGGTCGCCGAAGTTCAAAAAAAAGAAAAAAAAGGGAAAGAAGCACGGATCGTCATCTGTAGCATTCTATTGTGGTGCTTATTCTACTGTGGAAGAACCAACCTGCCTTTTTTTAGGGGAAGAACCACCCTGCTTTTAATATGGTGCTTGATCAGTACCAAGGTGAAGATCTGTCCTTTATTTTGTGCCGCGCAGCTCCATATGTAGCAGAAGTTGCATTAACCATCACCCCGCGCAGCTCCATATTTATATGCCATAGTGGATCTGGCATAGTTTAGAGGCTATCTAAAACTTGATTGTTTAGAGTCAGATTGTTTAGAGGCTATCTCAATGGCAAAGAGCGGTGTAAGCAAAGTCGAAGTATGCGTTTATGACCAGACATAAAAAAGACAAGTTGAAATAGTATGGGGGTCACTTCATGGCTAACTTTGGTAGTAGGTTGAATGACCGAATAGTGGTTTGGTTAGGTTCTGGCCCAGAGGAGCTCTTAAATGTTGTTGAACGAGATTGTAAGCCTTAAACTTTGAGTAATAAAAGAATTATTGCACAATAAAAAGGGGAGGACATTGAGGAAATAAAGCTCTAGCATCCTATACGTCAATATACTTGATAGTGTTAAAGGAACTATTATTCATTTTATTGCTCTGATTTCATTTTTGCGGAATCCATTGGTGTTCTGGGGTACTTATATTTGTTGTTTCTCTCGCTGTCTATTATCTAACTTCTTGTGCATATAGGTATGAGTCAAGAAACTCTGTGTTGGAATGGTCTGTTATTCTTATTGACTAGTCAAACCGGAGGTGCATGGCTTCTGTACACCCCCTGGAAAAGTGTACGGATTTTGATCTAGATTAAAAGGGACCACTCAATCAAAAAGGATAATATAGCATGTTTGATCTGTAAGGTAATATGATGATAGTCTTTTAAGTAACTTTAAGATTCGTACAAATTTTTAAAGGGATGCACCGAAGCAAAAATCCTAATATTTTTTAAAAACTACCTAGTTCAATTACGTGTTACTAATTGAATATCCAATCCGGAGCCTGAGCTCATCTACATCCTATGAACAGTAAATTCAAAATAAATACTAGAAAAATTCAAAAAATTCCATTTTTTGTGGTGAAAGATGCTTGAATGCGTGATATTCGTGCTTTAGAGCATTCGGACATCTGAGTAGCTCTCGGCAAAAAAAAAACCTAGGTCTGAATAGTACAAACAGTAAACTTTTTCACGGATCTTAAATTTGTCTTTTTTGCTAAGAGCTACTCAGAAGTCCAAATGCTCTAAAATTTGGCATAATCATTACGCACTCAAGTATCTTTCACCATTTATTTTTGAAATTTACTCATCACTCCCTGTATCATCTAAGCCAGGGAGCCAAAACGCAACGTCCGTTACTACTGTTTCTCTATCTTCTCCCATGGTGCGACCTATAAATCCACACTTAAAGTTTGTACCGCTTCTTCTTTGTTGCACAAGGAGTATCATTTTGCATCAAGTTTGTTTAAAAATGTGTGATTTGGCCTATTCCATATGTAGTGTGTCGCACCATGAGAAATAAAAGCGTTCATACGGTCGGCCTCATACGGTCGGACTTGAAACCCTTTGGTAGGATCCTTTCGGAGGGTAGGGCTTGGAAGACGGCCGGCCTCATACGGTCGGACTTGGAACCCTTTTTTAGGTGGATACATAGGTGGGTCGGAGGTGAGGTGTAGTGTGTACCCTTGATACGGTGGAGTGGGTGTGTTGTAACCCCTCGGCGGAGGGCTCTTGTACCCCTTTTCTCTCTCTTTAATGCAAGATACGCATGCTATGCGTATTCGAGAAAAAAAATGAGAAATAAAAGCATTACTTCTGTACGCTGGTTGGCAATTGTTTTTGTATTTCTTGTTGTGAGAATGATGTTTTGTTTCTTGCATGAAGTGTTGCCGAGTCTTTGAGATTTTGCTCCAATTAGTTCTGGAGGCTCCTACCTAAATTTTATTAAACAGAATAAATAGGGCGTGAATCAAGCACCACCATGTCCCAGGTTGTGTGCTATTGTGCAGGGATTTTTAGCTTGTGATCACTACCATTTGCCAAAACTTTTCTCTAGCGCAGATTCCTAGCTTGTGCAATATATCTTCGTCTTGGCGATATATTTCCCAAAACTGCTGGTGGGTCTTTGCGATTTTGCTCCATTTAGTTCTGGACCAACCAGGTGGTCCAGTCAACTGTGGTCACTATCAATTCCCAGTCTGCGCCCTTCTGCGGTTCTGCTCAGGGTTTTTGGGATTTCGGTATTACTCCCTCCGTTCCGAATTATTTGTCTTAGATTTGTCTAGATACGGAGGTATCTAGCACTAAAATGAGTCTAGATACATCCGTATCTAGACAAATCCAAAACAAGTAATTCAGAACGGAGGGAGTAGATACAAGTAATGAGACTTGAAGAGAGAGTCAGGATTGTAGGATTACAACCAACATGGGAGTAATACTGCTCTATAAAAGGGACGCACCGTCTAAGAGGGGATATCGATCCAAGAGACATAAGAACGAGAGTCGTGCGAACTGTTCATCAAACCAATAGAAGGGGGGTGGTGAAATGATTGGCTCACTGCTTGTTCATCTCATCGTAGTCTCTAGATAGATATAGGCTTTGGAGGCATTTGGAATTTAGTTATCACCTGGACGTTTCCTCCGGCTATGCCCAGCGTTAGTGGCATGTGGGAGATGAAACCACACTACTCCACCTATTTTTCTTTGACTTAGGGAAAATGTTACAATTCTACCATTTGCCTTTTTCTCATCTGATCAAGAAACACCCGCGCCGTCAAGGTCTTGCATTGCAATACATTATTTTCTGTGGAATTGGCACTGAGCTGCCCATACATTAAGAAAAATAGAGAGTTTTTACATAGTGCATTAACCGCCAGGTGGTCGAGACATGATCAGTCCTAGGCAGTGGTGCATGAGTTGTACAGATATAGAAAACACTAGTCTGCCTCTGGCAGTGGGTCGTTCTCGCAGTCTTGCTTGTCGAGCTGAAGAACGCCGTCGACCGGAAGGGAGACGTTCTCGAAGACCCGCCTGTTGCGCCCATTCCAAATATGCGAGCAGGTGTAGATTGCCGTCACCTTGTGCCTTCCATAGCTTATCGAAATTGGGAGCAGAGAAGGAGCCCAGAAACTGTCGTTGATAAGCTGACCGAGCAGAGTAGACAACATCCGTGCAGCCGTTCCACAAGACTGAATCCTCGTCCTGGGTGCTTAGCTGAACCTGTTGAAGCCTTAGCGAAAATATACTACAGGTGCGCACCGCTTCAAGTAAATAATGAGCGTACGAAAGGGGCCTCTCAACTCTCAGTCTCGCCAACCTTTTCTTACTATGTGCGGTTGCTACATTAACATTCGACAACAAAGCGAACCTTTTATTACTGCGTGCATCTTATATTTGGTATCAGAGAGTGAGAATATAGCTGGGAAGAGCGGATACAAAGGGCCATTTGTAATCCATTTGTCTTTCCAGAACGAAGTCGTTTTTCCATAGCCAAGCTGCACACCAGTAGACTCTCTAGTCTACACTTGAACTAGTTTGTCAATTTGTGAAAATGATCTCGCCTAAGCCAGCTGGTCAATGGTAAATCCGGTGCAACAAGCAGTCTATTGACAAACTTAGCAAGCATGCAATCATTCTAAAAAGACTATTATCGCGCTAACTCTGTTTTTCCTCACTGAAAAGGTTCTATGGAACTTATCGTCCTCACTGACTACCTATTTGGGAAGTCTGACACAGGACGTTAAATAAGCGAAGCTCCGAGAGACTCGCTAGAGTGAAGCCTGACTCTAGTTACTATATCGTTGATGGCGCGCGTTGCCGCGCCCGTCCATTTTGACAATATAATGATTGGGAGTTTTATAATGATTGGAAATTTTGTAAATGTACATATTAAAGGTAATGTTAACTTTGTTGTTGCCGCCATTTTTTCATCTCATTTATGTATCAATTCAGCACTGGACCATAATAATGCACAAAGAGGCATTAGTTGTCACATAGCACATGTCAACATGAACACAATGCATAAAAAAATAAATATTCACATAAGTGACCTATAGCACAAAGCCATGAACAAGAAAACAAAGTAGAGTTATATGAGAAATGATAACCTCAAGCTTGTGCAACCAACAAGGAAAGAACATTACACCAGAAGGCAACACAAGGAAATGGTAATCTAGCCAACATCTCGCCAGCATAAGATTAGACATATAGAGCAAGCAGTTTTAACACCTTTCATCAACATCACATCCAGATACATGTATTTTGCAATCCCCAACAACAATACTTCCATCACTTGAGCTTGTACCTTCGAAACGTGCCTTCCTAGCTTGGATCTTTTGTTTCTTCCATGAGTTGTGCTTGTCACTTGGGAACGTGTCTACCCAATATGGTTCTTTTGATGGAACTCATGGAAGTATGGATGCATTCGATACATTAAGATAGTAAAATTATATACCATCTAGCAAAATCATCTGAAACAACATGCATAGTAAATACATAAAGCTCGCTAGTTAAGTAGTTAAGCCCTCCTGCCTTGCACCTTATAAGTGGCATCCTTCATGCCAAGCCTTCCTCCATGCTTGAAGATGAATATATAATCTTCAAAACCACATGGGCAATCGGTTTAGATATCACAAGAGGGGGAGCATGGCATAATTACCTATGGAATTTTGAGTCTTCCCACCTTACAAATTTCTTCAATGCCTTTACTTTTGCAAGGTGAGCAAACCTCCCATTGTCCCAGCAAGGTGAGCAAACTTCATTTTCGTTTGAGAGTTATTCCCAGGGTCCAAAATAATTTACCAAAATAATTAGAGATAAAATTGGGGCCGTGTGCAGCTGCCACCATGTGTACAGAGTTATTCTCGTTCTGACTAACATCATTTTCAAAGATGATATTCCAGTCTTTACCCAAGTTAGAGCCAAGACAAGAATCAAGAATGTGACTGTGGATGACTTAAAGAGGCATATAATCATCCTTGGTGTGCATGCCAACTTCAAATATGGTTTTGGCACAAGATATCAAAAAGATATTTGTTCCTATAATAACTTCAGGAGATGAAGAGAGTGACTAAAAATGAGTAATGAATACATAGAATAAAAAGAGAAATGCTGGTTAGTTAACCTGGTTAGACAATTGATTCTTAACATTTTCTGGATGTGATTTCTCCTTGGAATCCGATGCACAAGACACTTAGACATCCATTCTTGTGAAAGAAATGAAATGTCTTTCAGTCTTTCTCTGTTAAGCTAAACAAAAAGCGCTTTATTTTCTTTCTTCTCCAATTTTTCAATAAACTTCACAGATGTACAATACAATGTAAAGAATTACATGTAATATGAATATAATACGATTCAACATTTTGATATTTTTGGAGTGTATCTACAGTCTGTGTCGGCTCATTGTATCATGTTAGAGCTAAGCCATGTCTTGTTGATCTGAAGCCATGACACCTAAGCCTAGTCATGTTGCATAAGGGAGAGGCGAGTTGTACCTGTAGTGGAGGAACGACCGGAGTGGACATAGTGTAAAAGGGTGACACTGTCTTGGACAGTAGCACACACAGGGATGCTGGTTCTTGCAGGTCGCCGCTGGACGTGATGTCTAGTCGTGGTAGTCACTGCTACTTTCCTTGACTTCAACCGAGATTGTCGGACTCCACTACGCAACTCTGGCATCCTTTCTCCCCATACACTTCCCAACACATACTTACATGCCAAACAAAATCCACAACATCATTGGTTAGTACAAACATAAATTGCTGCACATTGTATCTGTACCAGCACATTTTTATACTATGAATCTCACATGAAATCCCACAATCTACCAGCGAGCAATCAAACATAAATTGCTGCTTAAAACATGAAAACCCCAGATTCAGGATAAAAAAATATTTAAAATCCTGCAGAAAAGCGGTTTTCCTTTCTACTTTTCCATAGCCATCAAGAATGTTTTGCACAAGGTCAGAGCCGTGTGTCCTCTCCAGCTGCAAATCTGACAACAGGAACTACGACTTGAGAGTTGAGATTCAGCAACCGATGTCCCCGAACAGTCCTTATACCTAAATCATATCCAAATCTCCTTAGACAAATTTCCCTCACCAAAACCGATCAAAACCTGGGAGGCTGGGACTAACACCCACATACGCCTCGCCGCATCATCGGGACGCGATGGATTGCCCCTGAAAATCGTAGCCCAAACAAGCTGCCGTCATAGGAACACACACATCAACCCAAATTTGCGCCAAAGAACGGGGACATCCGCAGGCGCCGGAACGACCGCCTTGCGAGATTCGAGGGGACGGATGAAGGCGCTCAAAGGGACTGCGATCCAGACGGAAGGGAAGTCGCAGCGGCATCGGCATCGGCATCTCACCTAGGGGACGCATGGGTCACCCGAGGAAACGAATTTGGAAGGAAAAGGTGCGGCGATGTGAAGATGGCGACGCACGGCGGCGGCGCAGCAGCACACCGTGGGCTCGATCCCACCGCGCGAAGAGGACTGGGGATGACGGACGGGAGGTGACTATGGCATGGGAGGCGGCGGCTACGATGATGGGGTCGACTGACCAGGGTTCCCGATCGAGAGAGAGAGAGAGAGACGTCATGTTTATTTGTTCACTGAGATGGGCTTCTTTCTGGTGAGGCCGAATCAGCCGGATGGCCCAATCAACCAGCGCACTTCAATTTGGCTACGGGAGTAGCGTCCCCATAGGACAGCCGGCCCACTTGTTGCGAGACGTGCGAGACAGCAGAGATCAGACGGCCAGAAATTGCTAAATCATAAAAATGAATGGTCCAGATGTTGATAGCCTGAGAGGGCAGGGATTAGGCTCAGTTATACTGTCCTTAATATGGTCCAACAATAGTACTCCGCTATTTCATGAGGTAAGACACGTGAGAGCCACAACAGTGTGCCCAAACAACCGTGGAGCAACTTTGTTAATATATACTCCCTCTATAAAGAAATATAAGAGCGTTTAGATCATTTCTGTAAAAAAATATAAAAGACTCTTATATTTCTTTACAGAAGGAGTACAACAAATTTGGATGAACCAGCTCCATCAGTTCCAACAAAACTGAGGTGGTACGCACAGAAAAATGAACAAATTGAAAACCGAAGCAAGCATCATTTGGCACATGAGTAGAACAACAAACATTAAAGGATTTAATTCCAGGTCAATATTTTTGAACGTGCCACCTACGGAAAGAGCCCTCACGGGGCAACATAAACATATTTCAGGAAAAGTAATTGTATCACATATAGAAGAAGAGTAACTCATTGTTATATGATTGGATAAGGGCTGTAGTGCCATGTAAAAGAAAAGCTTCAAATTCCAAGGTTGTTACTAACCACATTGGGTTGCACACGAAACCAACCTAGGGTTGCATATGAAACCAACATGCCGTCTCGTACTAACATAGTGCTTGATTGCTTGTTTGCTCTCATGTAAGTTATAAAACGGTAATAAATTTTCTTTTGGGGGTGGGGGTATAAATTGTATAGATCAAGTACCATACTGGCTTTCAGAAACAATGAAGTACTGATGTAGTAAGTAAAACTAGATCACCATGTGATGAGTTGGGAGGTGAAAGAGAGGATGTACTTATTGCTTTTGAGGAGAGCAAACGATACAAATAGTGAGACTTAAAGAGAGATATATGATTTTTGGAGTATAGCCAACATTAGCGTACACTTTCTTCTATAAAAAGGGGACACCGCCTAACTGACGAAAGAATGAGAATAGTGAGAGATGTTTAACGGACCAATAGAAGGGAGTGGTGAAATGGTTGGATCACTACTTTTTCATTTCCCGCTAGTCTTTACATAGATATTAGGCTTTGGAGGCATTTGGAATTTAGTTATCCCGTTGTCTTTTCCTCCGAGCATGTCCAGTGTGGGTGTCATGTGGGACATGAAACCATACCACTCTACCATTGAATCTTTGACTCAAGAGAAAGATGACAATGCTATGGTACTGCCACAAGACGTTTGATCAAGAAAAAATGGTGGCCATGCATGAGCGAGCACGCTATCACAGTATCACTCTTCAGCTACCAATTCCCCTCGTACAGCATTGGAGTCGTTGACACTAGGAAATATTTGTCATTGGCTTCAACAATGGCAATGTACAAAGGGAGCTATGTGTCTCAGGAAAGCTGCAAAAACGAGTTCTTGGTCCTGAGAGTGAGAGGATGTGCAAGGCAAGCTGGGGTGGATCACTAGCCACAACTCTAAAATTAATACATTTCTGTCATTGAAGGTTGTGCAGCTTGTGTTGGTGCATGCTGTGAACATAAGAAGAAATAGTCATGATCTTCTCAAGAAAATGTAGAAAATGCTGTCACTCGATTTTTTGTTTCACTAATTCTATGCCAACTTTGCAAATTATGTATGGATTAACTCCAACTTGATACAGCCGTACTATTTCTGCTAGTTCTGGGCTTCGACTGAATCAGATCGATCCCATGCTAGCTACTCGTTTGTTATAAGAGCAACTAGTTGACGAGTGTTTCTTCAGAAGCCTCCGAACGATCGTTTGGGGGTGGGTTGCGAGCGCGTCACTCGGCACGCTCTTAGTCGTCGCCACGTGTTGCGCTCTCGGTGCTCCCTTCGGATTTTCTTTTTCTTTTTATTATTTTCGCACGTGTTTTTTGCTTTTTAAACATTTTTTTTGACTCTTTGATTTTTCATCGGTCTTCCTTAGCTTTTGGACCAAAATGCAAAAAATGTTTTTTTCTTCCGTGAGAGGATGGTTTGCTTTCGCAAGAGGCACGGCCGTGCCTCTTGAAAACGAAAAAAAAACGTGTTTTCTGTTTTTTGTTGCCTTCGACGAGAGGCACGATTTTGCTTTCGCGAGCCTCTCGGAAACGGAAAAAACCGCATTTTTTGTTTTTTTCTTCCGCAAGAGGCAAGACCGCGCCTATCGGAAATGGAAAAAGAACACATTTTCTTTTTTTTCCTTCCACGAAAGGCATAGTTTTGGTTCCGCGAGAGGCACGATTGTGCTTTCACAAGAGGCACGTCCGTGCCTCTCAGAAACGAAAAAAAACATATTTTTAGTTTTTCTCCTTCCGCGAGAGGCACGTTCGGGAACGAAAAAAAACCCACATTTTCTGTTTTTTTTCTTCCGCAAGATGTACGGTTTTGCTTCCGTGAGAGGCATGGTTGTGTTTTCGCGAGAGGCATGGTTGTGTTTTCGCGAGAGGCAAGGCCGTGCCTCTTTCGGAAAGGAAAAAAATGCTTCCAGTTTGGTTTTTCGTCCATTTTTTGTGAAAAGGAAAGTTTGTCAAAACCTATCGACATGCGATCTAATTTTAAAAATCTTGATGCGAGGAATCCAATAGTGAAAACGGTTCGAGATTTGGACGCACGGTTTAAAAGATAAAGTGTTTTGAATAAATGGATGTATAAAAAAAATTCAGGTTACGACTAAGTCACTTATCACAATCTGAAAAGGTGTGAGTGATCCTTGAAAATTCAACCCGAGGAGATGGGAGTGATCCTTGGAAATCCAAGAGTACTCCTTGATTAGTGATTTAGGTTTGCTATTGGTCTTTTATTTGGTTTTGGGCTGGGTTATTTCGTACGCAAGTTGTGTCTTCCTTTTTTGATTGGGCTGGTTTCCATTTTTTTGACTTACCTGTTTGCCGTTTGGAAGGAAAATAAGAGGACACGCAAAAGGGCTGCGCCATTGTTTACCGCGTGCATCAGCAAGCCAAAGCAACCCTCCGCGCTCGGCAAGCAGCTAGTGTGTGAAAAAATAAGTCAAATTATGTACTTTTTAGAAATAAATTGGCTTGGTCCATTAACAATTTTTAAAATCTCAAAGTGGCCCATGAGAAAAATGGCAAGTGGTTGTGCTAAAATTTAGTCCCATACCGCTAGTCGAGAAAGTGTTGAACCTTTTTATATAGTGGGTTCTCTCTAAGTGGTGTGTTGAGAAGAGAAATAGAAGACCACACGCATATGCTCGCTCGCCTGGCCGGGCTCGGGCGAAATCTGGTACGCCTTGCAGGGGCACAACTTTCTTTTGCCGTTTTATTTTTTGGTGTCTTGACAAACAAGTTAATTGTTTTCTTGTCCGGTAAGTTTGACTTTGAAATCAAGTTAGTTTGAGATCGTGATCGCGACAGATACTGGTTGGAAACCGTGTGTGTAGTGGGGGTGGGGGATAGATAAGTTGTGTAGAGAAAGTACCATACACGTACGATTTAGAAACAATGAAGTTATGATGCAGTAAGTAGAACTTGGCACCATGTGATGATCACTGAGCTTGGCTGAGAAGGTGAAAGAGGGCAGGTACATGCACGTTATTGCATTTGAAGAGAGCAAAAGATATACAAGTAATGGGACTTGAAGAGAGGGTCAGGATTTTTGGATTACATCCCACAATGGAGCACTACTTCTATAAACGGGGCACATTGTCTAAGAGGGTACACCGAACAAAGAGACCAAAGAACGGGAGCTGAGAGGAATTTTCATCAAACCAATAGAACGGAGTGGTGAAATGGCTGATTGTTCATCTCGTTGTAGTCTCTAGATAGACGGTAGGCTTTGGAGGCATTTGGAATTTAGTCGTCACATGTTGATATTGTTGGGATATATCCGACGTCGGTGGCATGTGGGGACATGACACCGTACTACTCCACCACTAATTATCAAACTTAGAAAAAATGTTACAATGTTAGGGTACTGAGACATGGCGTCTGAAGAAGAGACATTGGTGGGCCATCATGGTATATCATTGCAATATATTGTGCATAGGTACTTTTGCGTCACCCCGTTCAGGTGAATGACCTGCTCAAAGGGGAGCATTCCAAAGATAAAAAAAAACATTAGTCATTGGTCAACCATAAGTGATCATTGTGTCGACTATGGATCACCTCTTTTGTACCAACCGCTTTCGACATCTCCTTCTCAGGCAGATTCTTCTTCTTCTTTCTCTCTTGCCACATTCATAATTGCCACCGCCTTCAGTAATGACCCCAAACACAACCACACATGAAAGAGGAGCGGTCGCTTGCCATGGCACACGTGCACAACACCAATGCTGGATGACAGCAATCTAAGCAGCCACGCCAACCACGGTGCCACCCGCAAACAAAAACAATAGCTTAACATGCAATGAAACATAATGAAGAACAACTCCACACACACGAACAAAAGACCAAAATGTAAAAAAATTAAAGCACGAATAAGAATAATGGCAGAACCAAATCATGCAACGCGGAAAAGCAAAATGGTGAACAAAGATAAAAATAGGAAGGGGAAAACCGGCATCAAGAGGAAAAACCTATTTGCTCGGCACTGGCTCCCTTCTAGTGGGAGTACGGGCCACTCGGGTGGCATCCTCCTTGGGGTGAAGGATGCCACCTTTGAGGTAGGCAGCATGGATCGCGGCGAGTTCTTCGTTAGCATGGAGGTCTTTGAGCGGGCACTGAACTTCAAATGGGAAATCATTGCGGTCTATGGGCTGGCCGACCACCGCCGATCGGAGGCCTTCCTCGGTGAGCTCCGTAGGAAGGTAGCAGTCGCTCAGCTCCCGGTAGTGGTGGGAGGTGATTTCAACCTCATTCGATCGGTAGAAGATAAGAGCAATAATTTGGTGAATTTCCCGCGGATGCAGATGTTCAATGACTACATTGCGGACATGGGGCTTCGCGAGCTCGATCGAGTCAGGGCCAGGTTCACTTGGACAAACCGACAAGTTGAGCCGACCCGCTCCGTTCTCGACAGGGTCTTCGCTTCCCCTGAGTGGGACATCCGTTGCCCCCTAGCATCGCTCCGGGCGATTACGTGGATTGGCTCAGATCACGTCCCCCTTCTCCTCTGCTCGGAGAATGAGCGGCATCCCCTTCTGCCCCGATTTCGTTTCGAAACCTTCTGGTTGCGCCAGCCTGGGTTTTCTGCCGCGGTGGTCGCGCGATGGCGCGAGGCACGTGAGGCCCCCCATCGCTCCCTTTCGGCCGTGGACAACTGGCACTTCTGCGCCAAGCCGTCACGGCAATTCATGAAGGGCTGGGGCGCAAACGTCGGCCGTGACATCCGGGAGCGTAAAAAAGCTCTCCTTGACATCTAGGCTCTCGACCTGCGGGTCGACGCCGCTGGCCTCTCGGCGGACGAATGGATGCTTAGATATGATTTGGAAGACCAGCTAACAGTCATCTACTCGGACGAGGAGGCATACTGGCGTTTGCGGGGTACTCAGAATTGGGTCCTTAAAGGGGACGCCAATACCGCCTACTTCCAGGCCATTGCAAACGGCCGCCGCTGACGGAACTCCATTCCCCTTCTTTGGGACGGAGAGTCCCTTTTGCAGAGCCCCGAGGACATCCGGGCCCATGTAGACGGCTTCTACAGAGACCTATTCTCTGCTTCCACTCGGGGAGGTCTTGCTCTGGCGCAAGATATTTGGCCTGCCCACAGTTGCGTCTCGCCTGCGGACAACGTGGCCCTCACGACACCGTTTTCGGAGGCTGAAGTTTGGGCAGCTATTAAGGGCATGAACCCATCCTCGGCTCCCGGACCAGATGGGCTCCCAGTGAAGTTCTTTCAGACCTTCTGGGAGGTGATCAACCCTGAGGTGATGGCCCTATTTGACGAGTTCTTGGTCGGGTCCACCGACCTCGCCCGGCTCAACTTTGGTGTAATAACCCTCATCCCCAAAGTGGTTGGGGCCTCGGAGATCCGCCAATTCCGCCCGATTACGGTGATTAACGTCATCTTCCGCATCCTCGCAAAGGGGTACGCCATTTGGGTGGCCCCTATTGCTGACCGGATCACCCACCCTGATCAGTCGGCCTTCATCAAGGGCCGATATATCCTTGACGGAGTCCTAGTGTTTCACGAAGCACTCCATGAGGTTCACTCCAAACACCTCAAGGCAGTCTTCCTGAAACTAGACTTCCACAAGGCGTATGACACGGTTAGCCGATCCTTCCTTCGGGAATGTCTTCTCCGTAAGGGCTTCGACGATCGGTGGGTGACTAGGGTGATGCAGATGGTTTCCTCAGGTCGGACTGCGGTAAACATTAATGGGGAGATAGGCCCTTTCTTCCCCACGTTCTGTGGGGTACGCCAGGGCGACCCCTTCTCCCCGTTCCTGTTCAACATGGTGGTCGATGCTTTGGCGGCCATCTTGGATAAGGCCAAGGCGGCAGGCCACATAAAGGGGATAGTCCCGCATCTTGTTGGAGGGCACAGGATCTCCCTTCTCCAATATGCGGATGACACCATCATCATGGTGGAAGGCTCGGAGAGTGATATTTCGAACCTCAAGTTCCTTCTGCTGTGTTTCCAACAGATGTCTGGCCTCAAGGTCAACTTCGATAAGAGCGAGGTGATGGTATTGGGGTACTCCCATGATGAGAGCCAGAGTATTGCGGATCGGCTTAACTGCCAGCTTGGGAGCTTCCCCACGACTTATCTGGGGATACCCATTAGTGATGCTAGGCTCACGTTTGCTGACCTGCGCCCCTCGGTGGGGAAGCTTCAGCACCGTATCGAGCCTTGGCAAGGCCAGTGGCTCTCGAAAGAAGCACGAACGGTGCTCATCAACTCGTCCCTCTCCAGCCTGCTCTTGTTCATCATGAGCTTCTACAGCCTTCCGGAGACGCTTCATCACAAGATCGCCACTGTCCAGGGCCGCTTCTTCTGGGCCGGTGAGGGCGACAAGCAGAAGTACCACATGGTTAGGTGGTCAGAAATCTGCAAGCCGCGCGACCAGGGCGGACTTGGGATCATGTCTTCCAAACGCATGAACATTGCCCTCCTGACTCTGTGGCTTTGGCGGATTGCCAACGGGGATGGTGGCTTGTGGCTTCGCATCATTCAGCAGAAATACCTCCGAGGCCAGCCTCTCGCTTTCTGCCAGCGGTCTGGGGGCTCCCAGTTCTGGCAATCCGTCAGCCAACTCCTCCCGGTCCTCCGGATTGGGACCTCGATCGAGGTCGGATCAGGCACTGCCACCTTGTTCTGGTTTGACAGATGGTCTGGCTGTTGGGTTTCGTAGTAATTTCAAAAATTTTCCTACGCACATGCAAGATCATGTGATGCATAGCAACGAGAGGGAAGAGTGTTGTCTACGTACCCACGCAGACCGACTGCGGAAGCGTTGACGCAACATAGAGGATGTAGTCGTACGTCTTCACGATCCAACCGATCAAGCACCGAAACTACGGTGCCTCCGAGTTCGAGCACACGTTCAGCTCGATGACGATCCCCGGACTCCGATCCAGCAAAGTGTCGGGGAAGAGTTCCGTCAGCACGACGGCGTGGTGACGATCTTGATGCACTACAGCAGCAGGGCTTCGCCTAAACTCCGCTACAGTATTATCGAGGAATATGGTGGCTGGGGGCACCGCACACGGCTAAGGAATAGATCACGTGGATCAACTTGTGTGTTTCTGGGGTGCCTCTGCCTCAGTATATAAAGGAGCCAAGGGGGAGGAGGGCGCCGGCCATGAGGAGGGCGCAGGAGGAGTCCTACTCCTTCCGGGAGTAGGACTCCCCCCCCCCCCAATCCTAGTTGGACTAGGATTCCCCGAGGGGGAAAGAGAGAGAGGGGGGCCGGCCACCTCTCCTAGTCCTAATAGGACTAGGAGAGGGGGGAGGTGCGCAGCCACCTTGGGCTGCCCCTTTCTCCTTTCCACTAAAGCCCATTAAGGCCCATATGGCTCCCGGGGGGTTCCGGTAACCTCCCGGTACTCCGGTAAAATCCCGATTTCACCCGGAACACTTCCGATATCCAAACATAGGCTTCCAATATATCAATCTTTATGTCTCGACCATTTTGAGACTCCTCGTCATGTCCGTGATCACATCCGGGACTCTGAACAACCTTCGGTACATCAAAATGCTTAAACTCATAATATAACTGTCATCGTAACCTTAAGCGTGCGGACCCTACGGGTTCGAGAACAATGTAGACATGACCGAGACACGTCTCCGGTCAATAACCAATAGCGGGACCTGGATGCCCATATTGGCTCCTACATATTCTACGAAGATCTTTATCGGTCAGACCGCATAACAACATACGTTGTTCCCTTTGTCATCGGTATATTACTTGCCCGAGATTCGATCGTCGGTATCCAATACCTAGCTCAATGTCGTTACCGGCAAGTCTCTTTACTCGTTCCGTAATACATCATCTCACAACTAACATATTAGTTGTAATGCTTGCAAGGCTTATGTGATGTGCATTACCGAGAGGGCCCAGACATACCTCTCCGACAATCGGAGTGACAAATCCTAATCTCGAAATACGCCAACCCAACATCTACCATTGGAGACACCTGTAGAGCTCCTTTATAATCACCCATTTACGTTGTGACGTTTGGTAGCACACAAAGTGTTCCTCCGGTAAACGGGAGTTGCATAATCTCATAGTCATAGGAACATGTATAAGTCATGAAGAAAAGCAATAGCAACATACCAAACGATCGGGTGCTTAGCTAATGGAATGGGTCATGTCAATCAGATCATTCAACTAATGATGTGATCTCGTTAATCAAATAACAACTCTTTGTTCATGGTTAGGAAACATAACCATCTTTGATTAATGAGCTAGTCAAGTAGAGGCATACTAGTGACACTCTGTTTGTCTATGTATTCACACATGTATTATGTTTCCGGTTAATACAATTCTAGCATGAATAATAAACATTTATCATGATATAAGGAAATAAATAATAACTTTATTATTGCCTCTAGGGCATATTTCCTTCACTGGTAACTTGCCCCTTGCGGACCGATTTCCCGACCTATTCTCCATTGCGGTGGCTCCTCAGATCTCGGTTGCGACTGCCCTTACTGACTTAGGGCAGATCGCGTTTCGGAGGCCTTTTGGCCCGACTGAGACCGCCGACTGGCAGAAGCTGCTCGACTGCATTGCCTTGCACGCGCTTGACCTTACGACCGAGTGTGACAGCTCCAGATGGCGTCTAGAGCCTTCCGGACAATTCTCCCCCAAGTCCCTATACCAGGCCATCACACCCTCGCTTGGCCATGAGGCGCTCACCTTCATTTGGGAGATTCGCCTCCCCCTGAAGATTAGGATCTTCTTATGGCAATGGATCCGCGACCGCCTACCGTCTGGTGTCGAGGTCTTGAAGCGCAATGGCCCGGGAGATGGGCGATGCCCGCTCTGTGAGCCGGAAGAGGATTCGAATCATATCTTCTTCACCTGCATGTCCGCGCAATTCCTATGGAGCTGTTTCCGCGAAATAGTGGGTGGAAGCTGGGACCACAGCAACTTCCCCGCTCTCTTCGCCGAACTCCAGGCGATCCCACCCGTAGTGCGCCACATTAGATGGCTGGCCATTGGGGTGCTGGCCTGGACGCTGTGGACTGTTAGGAATAAACTTGTGATTCAGCGCATCCCTCTTCGTTGTGCTACTGACGCTTTGTTCAAATGGTCTGGTTTCTTGCAGCTTTGGCGGCCGCTTAGCCGCCCCAAGGAGAGAGACGCCATCACCTCCATCATCACCCAGATTCGCGCGATGGCTCTCCGGATGGCTCCACCGCTTCCCCCACCACCACTGGAACCAGATTAGATCATCGTCGCCCTCGCCATCGCCACCGCCATGCCTTTTTCTGTTGTCTCGTCTTGTGCTTGTGTTGGGCTTGTTGTGCTGTGCCCACAGCGGAACTTGGGTATCTTTGTTTGTGTGTGTGTGTGCGTATTGGACCGTGCCTACGGTGGCTATGTGTGAGTGTGTGTGTTGTGTTGTTGTGACTTTGTTACTTTATGCTTGGTGGTTGTTTTATTTATAAAACGGGGCGAAAGCTTTTTTCGGTAAAAAATGAAAAGTACGTGCGCAACGACAAAAAAAGCAAAACGAACAATGAAGGGAGCCTCGGTTGCCGGACAGATTAGTAAACATGCCACATTTGTTTCTGTCTGAGATTGTGATGGCCGACGTTGGTTTTAGAGCTCAGGCTCATAGTCAGATCCCCTTCCTGAAACAAGAGCTCACACGTACACAAGTAACACAACAGAGTGCAGCGTTTTCGAGATGGGGCTCATAGGGCCCTTCCTGAAAAACTTGAAAAATCAATTTTTACAGTTTCAAAGAAGTCTAAAAAAATATATCTTTTTTTCTGAGAAAAAGAAATCCATTCATATACATAGGATGTATTTTTTTTTTCAGAAAGGGGATGACACATAGGGATGTTTTCTTACAGGTGTTCAAATTTTCACAATGAGATACCTTAAGACGTGGTGCCACAAATTTGTTTTTTGTGTGTTTCATCCTATTTACGCGTGGAATTGTTTCGAAATTTTTTGAAACTTTGAAATTTTCAAAGCAAAGTCCAACACACAACCCAGCTGTCAAACAGGAAAGCATCGAACTATTCAGCTACTTACTTTCTTGTCTTGGTACTGCACTGTAGTCGCTGACACTAGGAAACATCTGCCATTTGCTTCAGCACTGGCGCCGTACAAATTACACCGGCAGCCGATTGACTTATACTAACCGCGTTGGCAGAGCTACTCAATGACTCGGTTGTGGGGTGGATAAGTAATTTTAGGGCCTGTTCGGCCTTCCGCCAGCTCCGCGGATCTGCGGAGCGCGTATATCCCAGCTCCACCTTTTCAGCCTGCAGCTCCGCCGGCTCCGCGAGCTGACTCGGGAGTGGAGGGATTCCGAACGCTCCCTTAGTGGGTTGATATAAGTAATTTCAGCAGTGGCGTCATGGAAATAAGGACGCTTTCTCCAAATCTTCCTGATGCTCACGTGCACTTGGTTTTGAAAGATAAAGGCATTGGGCAACACCAGATTGCCCAAAGTACAACATAATAAGAACATGGGGAAGCATTCCTTTCACGACCAACATAATTAGAACATCGTCAGAGTCCCTCTTGGAATTTAACTAAGAGTCACTTGCAATAATGCATTCTCTTTTTTTTGACGGGTTACAATAATGCATTCTCTTTTTTTTGCGGGTTACAATAATGCATTCTCGGCAAGAAATCACATCCCTGTCATTCATAGTGATTATTAATCAATGTTAAAAAGCAAGATGTTTTAGTGTCAATTAGAGAAGATCAGACTAGATCTATAAACAGTCACATGTAACCGCATATTTTTCCGGAAAAAGGTACAACCTCCATTCACACATATAAGATGTTTTGGATATTTTAATATCAAAATAGATATGGATTTAAATGAGTGAACAAACACACTAAAATATGGCTATATACATCGGATTTAGAAAAAAGTCTGCCTAAGCAATCCGACACTACTGTCCTCCATTTTGGTCTAAGTAGAAAATATATGTTTCTGCACATTAGTCATTTCGGGTTAGTGATAGGTAAAGCTACTAGTACTGACATAAGTCACTAACGTTTTTTTTCGAGATTGAATGAGCCATCAATATAATTCATTGCAGAGAGTATGCTGCCCATTATACAGAAAATAGTAAATTTCAGGTTTTGTCCCAATCCTTTCAGGACCAAGTGAACTTAGTGTAAATCTTTGTTGATGTACCCCCTACAACCAAAGCCTTCAATCAATGTCTATTTACCTGCAAACACAACTGAGGCAACACAAATTTGCTATATTATATATAAAAAAAGTAGTATAAACAAAGCATAAAGATAGTGCAACTTGTGCACTTTGCCATCACCTAGCGCTTATCTCACCAAGGTGCACGCCTACCATGATACAGTACTAGACGTTTTGTTGTCTCTTAGGCTCTAGGCACACTTTATTTCACTGGTATATACATATATCAAGAGAAGTACTTTTGCATCACACGTTGCAAAATTCAACATTGTATGATTTTGTAAGGATAGCATACAATGTATGCATTTATGATCAAATTCCAATGCTTGTTAACCGCATAGGATGCACTTCATTGCAATATTCCTATGTAACACATATATGCCTCTTTTTTCCTAACATGATTTGGTGAATATAACAAATCACACCGTGTTTCTAATTCTGTGTGCCACCCATCAAGCGTGGAGTCTCACCCTTGATTAGCGTCCTAGCTAATTAAGCAGCTTTATTAGGAAAGATCCAACAACAACATAGATCATATTAGAGTTTGAATAGACCGGCTTTTCAGCCAAGTCTTGTCCCTATTCAACAAAGTAGAGAAAAATAGTGTCATTCATTTTTATCTACTTTACAGTAATTAGTGTTATGTCAGTAATAAATCCTTCCAGCTTCACTATCTCACACCACATCTAGGAAATAAAATCAGGTTCTATCAAAGTAAACACGTGATAGTCGTCTATGCACTATAACCGCATAAGCTAACGAGTACGTGATTGTCAACATACCCCCTCTGTTTTTATTTACTTCTCATATTAGTTTTGTCTCCGGTCAAACTTTTAAAACTTTGACCAAGTTTATACCAAAAAATAAATAACACCCACAATATCAAATCAATACCACTACAATCACCATTCAATATATTTTCATACCATATTTCTTCTAGAAAACCGAAAAGCCTTGCGTTTCGATGCACTAATAGCAAGAAGTGTTTGTACAATACAATAAACAGTAAGAAAATATATTAGTTATTTATGACTTGCGAACTAGACAATTATCATCGACATGTACAACAAAGCAAAAGGGGCATAATAATGCAATCTGGCACAAGCGTTGATACCCTCAACCACCTGGAAAAAAATGTGTAGCAAAATACTGTATTGGGAAAGCTAATTGCTTATGTTAGGTATTGTATATATTTTTGGCCATAATAGTTAGAAACAATATGTATGTTTTGTTAGTATATTGTTAATTGCTTGTTTTCCATTATGGATAGTTTTCTTCCTACGCGTAAAAAAATAGTTTTCTTCCTAGAACCCGTTGATGTGGTATCCACAATGGTCATCTGCCTGGTGAAAATGTAAAATGGCTCGGGTGTTTATTTTGTTTTAATATTATATAGCAGACAAACATGACTGGAATGCAGGGAAATAAATAATGTCACGGTCAAAGGCAAAGCCTAATTTGGCTTTCAGAAATAATGGAGTTCCATGTGAAGTACCATGTACAGTCTGTCAGAAACAATAAAGTACTGATGTAGTAAGTAGAACTAGATACCATGTGATGACCACTAGACATGGCCGAAACTTGGAAGGTGAAAGATTGAAGGTACAAGAACCTTATTGCTTCTGACAAGAGCAAAAGATACTAATGAGACTTGAAGAGAGAGTTCAGATTTGGGAATTAAAGCCAAAATGGAGTACTACTTCTATAAAAGGGTCACAATGACTACGAGGGGATACCAATCAAAGAGACCAAAGACCGACAATAGTGAGAAATGTTAAGCAAACCAATAGAAGAGGGTGGTGAAAATGGTTGGGTCACTGCTTATTCCTCTCATTGTAGTCTCTAGATAGATAGAGTACTAGGCTTTGGAGGCATTTGGGATTTGGTTACGCCGTGTCCGCATCATCTCACTATGCCTGATGTCGATGGCATACGGGAGAAGATACCAAACTGCTCCAGGCCTGGTTTGCCAACTTGGAGAAATAGTTACAATGCTACTACACTCCACATGGTGCCCGAGTCAAGAAACACTAGACGACCATCAAGGTATAACAGTGCAATATACTGCACATATGTACTCTAGGGTACAACATTTCCAGTTGCATGGCCATCTAAAACTGGGAGCCTCTCAGCTCTCCCAGTCTCATCATCCTTTTCTTACAGTGTGCACACTGGTGTGGGTCTAAACTGAAAGCGCAATTCAGTGGAAGATTGGAAACTCGTACAGGTACCGTTGGATCTAAAGTGTGCGGACTGGATCACCATTCTACCTGTACCGTGTTTTTTCCAAAAAAAAACCACTATGGTTCTTTAGTTGCACAAACCCCCTCCTAATATCTCTCTCTACCAAACAAGCTGAATACAAACAGTATGACCTCGGGACATGGGTTTTCCTCCTGTTCCTCGATACAAACCGTTTGGATATACTCCCTCCGTCTCATAATGTAAGAGCGTTTTTGACACTAGTGCAGTGCCAAAAACCACCGGTGTAAAAAACGCTCTTATATTATAAGACGGAGAGAGTATGTGATAAGCAACATATATCACATGGAAATTCGTGACATAAATAGCCGTCCATGCAGTGGAACTGCATAAGCTAACCAATAGGTGATACCATGAAGCTAACATATTAGGTTCAGTGTCATGCCATGAAAATTGCACAAGAATGGATATATGTGATAGTAGCAAAGTACAAGACAATAAGCAAGAAGCAAACGTAGAACTAGTTATTTATAACCCAATATCCATTGCCATTGATATGTACTCAAAACAAAAGGAGCCCATGGCCATTGATATGTACTCAAAACAAAAGGAGCATAATACTACAATCTGGGCACAAGCATTGATACTCTGAACCATATGAAAGAAGATTAATGGTGAAATGTTTTTATTGGGCAAGCAAATTGGTCATGTATATTTTTGGCAGTAATAGTCAGAAACTGTATGGGTGTCTTGCTCTTAATTGCTTGATGGTTTTCTTTCTGAAAACTGTTGATATGGCGTCCACAACTACTGCCATCTGCCCGGTGGAATTGCAAAATGTCACGAGGTGTTAATCATGTTTCAAATACTATAGAGTAGAAAAACATGCTGAAATGTAGGGAAATAAAATAAGTGTCACGGTCAAAGGTAAAGCCTAATTCAGCACCAATCGACAAATTAGTGAACGGGAGTATAGGAACAAGTGTCTGGGGAAAACAAGTTCTGTTTCTTTTTAAGAGGCCGGGCTCGCAATGAGAACGTATATGCCACTGTACATGCATATCAGTGGCAGGAGTGAAAGAGACCGGCCACAGGGATCAGTGAGGGAGGCAAGCAGACGCAAGGCTGCGTGACCAAGAAGCGGAAGAAGAGAATGTTGGAATTTTGCTAGTAGGCCCAAAGCCTAACTAAAATTTTGAAATTCTCTTGGCCCATTCATGCACACATGTGAGTGGAGTGAGTGAGGCTAAAGTTTAGTCCCATCCCGGAAGTTGAGAGAGAGTTGCACCTTTTTATAAGGTGAACTCTTGTACCACTTGTATGAGCATGAGAAGAGGAGACCTACACGACGCGCCGGGTCGCGTCGCGGGTTGCGGGATTGAGCCGAGCCGAGGACAGAGCTATGCACGTTGTCTATATTTTTGCTGCATGAGAAAATTAATGAGTCATTAATTAATAATTAACGGACGCGTTAATTACTGAACCGTTTCCAATTCTTTTGGATCGCGACGACTCGGACGTGGGGTTTACTCCCACGATCTACCCGACCCGCACTATATAGTCAGGCAGACGTCTACCCTAGCCGCCGCCGCTTCGTATGGTTTCTCACCACTGTTCCAGATCATTGCGCCGCCAAGCAAGTCTTCTCCATCCCTCCTTCCGGCGTGCACCGCGAGAAGGGACAGCAGGCCTCCGGAACCCCGCCTCTCGTGATCCTGTACGGGAGAGGGGCGATCAGGTTTTTGGGGAGCGCACTCGCGCGACTGCTGGCAGCGACGACTTCGCGAACGACGACTTCTTCCCCGACCTCGGCAACCTCATCCTCGACGACATGGGCGACAACGTCAACGCCGGCGGTGCTGCACCCGCTGCACCGTATGTGATTCTATCCTTTTTGTTCGAGATCGTGGTAGAATTCATGCTTCTAGTATGTGACCTAGATGTGATATGTTCATCTGCTATGCTAGTTCGCATGATTAGTTTAATCTCTGCTGTTGTGGTCATGATTTATCTTCTGTTTATTCGGATTAAATCTCGTAGTAATTTGCTCATATTTCCAACAATCCAAAAACCTGATTATAGACATTTTACTCCGAGTGGTTTTGCTGCGCATCTGAAGCCGCCTGCCTTTAAGGGGGCGCAATATAAGAGGTGGCGCACGAGAGCAGTCTACTGGTTTCAGACCATGGGCTGCTATGATGCCACCAAGGGCAAGCCTGAGGGCGATCTTAATCCAGCACAGCTGGAAGCTTTTGAGAAGATCGATACCCTCTTTAAAGGCGCTCTTCTGAGTGTTCTTGATAACTTCATTGTGGATTCGTATATGTTGTTTGACAACGGCAAGGACATGTGGGCTGCGCTCGAGGCCAAGTTTGATGCCTCGGATGCCGGCAGCGAGTTGTAAGTCATGGAGCAATTCTATGACTACAAGATGACTGATGAGCGCCCTGTTGTACAGCAGGCTCATGAGATACAGTCGCTCGCAAAAGAACTTGAGTACTTCAAGTGTGTGTTGCCGGAGAAATTTGTTGCCGGAGGCATCATTGCCAAGCTTCCACCTTCGTGGAACAATTTTGCTACTTCCCTGAAACACAAGAGACAAGAGTTTTCCGTTGCGGATCTCATTGGTACTCTTGATGTTGAAGAGAAGGCGAGAGCAAAGGACACACGTGCTCAAGTTGCTGAGGGATGGTCTAGTGCCCACATGGTACAGAAGAAGAACTCCCAGCCCAATAAGTTCAAAAACAATAAGAACAAAATTCAGGGCAAAGGCAAGTTTGATACAAAGAACAAGCCATCACATTCTACCAACTTCAAGAAGAATTCTCATAAGAAGGGGAAGGGACTTTGCCATGTCTGCGGTGATCCTAATCATTGGGCTCCGAAGTGTCCTAACCGCTTTGAGGAGCGCGAACATGAGAAGAGCGGCAAGTCCGCTAATGTTGTCATCGGTGATACTGATATGAAGGAATCAGGGTACGGTATTTTTCCTACCATCCTTTCAGTATTTCAATCCCCTGATTGGTTAATTGACACCGGTGCCAATGTACATGTTTGTGCTGACGCTTCCATGTTTTCTTCTTACCAGGCAACAGGGACTTCACCCGTGCTGATGGGGAACGGGTCACATGCCATCGTTCGAGGTGTTGGTACGGTCGATCTGAAGTTTACTTCGGGGAAGACTGTGTGTCTGAAGTACGTTCATCATGTGCCGTCCATCAATAAAAATCTCGTTAGCGGTTCCCGTTTATGTCGAGATGGTTTTAAGTTGGTTTTCGAATCCAATAAAGTTGTAATTTCTAAGTGTGGACAATTTGTTGGAAAAGGCTATGAGTGCGGAGGCTTGTTCCGCCTATCTTTGTCAGATATTTGCACTAAAGTTATTAATAATGTTTGCCACAATAATGAATCTGATATTTGGCATTCACGACTCTGTCATATTAACTTTGGTTGCATGACGTGGTTAGCCAATATGAAATTAATTCCGAAAATCTCTACTGTCAAAGGCTCCAAGTGCCAAGTATGTGTGCAAGCTAAGCAACCTCGCAAGTCCCATAAGACTGCAGAGGCAAGAGACTTGGCGCCACTAGAGCTTATACATTCTGATCTTTGTGAGATGAATGGCGTGTTGACAAAAGGTGGAAAGAGATACTTCATGATGTTGATTGATGACTCCACTAGATATTGTTATGTGTATCTTCTGAAATCAAAAGATGAGGCTTTGACTTTCTTTAAAAACTATAAAGCTGAGGCAGAGAACCAACTTGATCGAAAAATTAAATGGCATAGGTCCGATCGTGGTGGAGAGTATTTTTCCAATGAATTTGATCTGTTTTGTGTGGAACATGGTATAATCCATGAGAGGACGCCTCCCTACTCACCCCAGTCAAATGGGGTAGCCGAAAGAAAGAACCGAACTCTAACTGATATGGTTAACACCATGTTAAACACTTCGGGTCTATCCAAGGAATGGTGGGGGAGGCGGTAATGACTGCGTGTCATGTCCTAAACCGAGTTCCCACAAAGCATAAGACCATGACTCCATTTGAGGAATGGGAAAGGAAAAGGTTGAAACTCTCTTACCTACGTACTTGAGGTTGTTTGGCGAAAGTCAATATACCAATTCCCAAGAAGCGCAAGCTTGGACCAAAAACCGTGGATTGTGTTCTTCTGGGCTATGCTTTTCATAGCATCGGCTATAGATTTTTGATAATAAAATCTGAGGTATCCGACATGCATGTTGGTACGATTATGGAATCAAATGATGCAACTTTCTTTGAGGACATATTTCCTATGAAGGATATGTCGAGTTCATCAAATCAGGAGATACCTACTCCATCTAGTGAGGAATTCACTGTAATTCCTGAACCCACCATTGCGATGGAACACGTTGAGAATCCTGTTGAGGGTAACAATGGAACTCCTGTGAGGAGTAAGAGACAGAGGACTGCAAAGTCTTTTGGTGATGATTTCATTGTGTACCTCGTGGATGACACACCCAGAACTATTTCAGAAGCCTATGCATCTCCTGATGCTGACTACTGGAAGGAAGCTGTACGTAGCGAGATGGATTCCATCTTAGCTAACGGTACCTGGAAGATCACTGACCATCCTTATGGGTGCAAACCTGTAGGATGTAAGTGGGTGTTCAAGAAGAAGCTTAGACCTGATGGTACGATTGAAAAGTACAAGGCACGGCTTGTGTCCAAGGGTTATACCCAGAAAGAAGGTGAAGACTTTTTTGATACTTACTCACCCGTGGCTAGACTGACCACAATTCGGGTGCTGCTATCACTGGCTGCCTCACATGGTCTTCTCATTCATCAAATGGACATTAAGACGGATTTCCTCAATGGAGAGTTGAAGGAGGAAATTTACATGGATCAGCCAAATGGTTTTGTAGTACCTGGTCAGGAAGGAAAGGTGTGCAAGTTATTAAAGTCTTTATATGGCCTTAAACAAGCTCCTAAGGAGTGGCATGAGAAGTTCGAAAGAACATTAACTACTGCCGGCTTTGTAGTAAACGATGGTGACAAGTGCGTGTACTATCGCTATGGTGGGGGCGAAGGAGTTATTCTTTGTCTGTATGTCGATGACATATTGATTTTTGGAACCAAACTTGATTTAATCAAGGAGGTTAAGGATTTCTTATCTCGCTGTTTTGAGATGAAGGATCTAGGAGTAGCTGATGTTATCTTAAACATCAAGCTGTTGAGAGATGAGAATGGTGGGATCACACTGCTTCAGTCTCATTATGTGGAAACGGTCTTGAGTCGTTTTGGGTATAGCGACTGCACGCCTTCTCCAACTCCATATGATGCTAGTGTGTTGCTTCGAAAGAATCGACGGATTGCTAGAGATCAACTGAGGTATTCTCAGATTATTGGCTCGCTTATGTATTTGGCGAGTGCCATGAGACCTGACATCTCTTTTGCTGTGAGCAAGCTGAGTCGGTTTGTGTCAAAACCGGGAGATGATCATTGGCATGCGCTTGAGAGAGTTATGCGCTATTTGAAAGGCACCGCGAGCTATGGGATTCACTACACCGGGTATCCAAGGGTACTGGAGGGTTATAGTGACTCAAACTGGATATCTGATGCTGATGAGATTAAGGCCACAAGTGGTTATGTTTTTACACTTGGTGGTGGCGCTGTTTCCTAGAAGTCTTGCAAGCATACCATCTTAACGAGGTCAACTATGGAAGCAGAACTCACATCATTAGACACTGCCACTGTTGAAGCAGAGTGGCTTCGTGAACTCTTGATGGACTTACCTATGGTTAAAGAACCAATACCCCATATCCTGATGAACTGTGATAATCAAACTGTGATCGTCAAGATAAACAGTTCTAAGGACAATATGAAGTCCTCAAGGCATGTGGAGAGGAGACTAAAATCTGTCAGAAAATTGAGGAAATCCGGAGTTATTATATTGGATTATATCCAAACGTTGAAAAACTTGGCAGATCCCTTCACAAAGGGTCTATCATGTAATGTGATAGATAATGCATCGATGGAGATGGGTTTGAGACCCACCGCATGAGTTGTCCATAGTGGTAACCCACTCTATGTGATCGGAGATCCCGTGAAGTAGAAGTGAGAGACAAGCTGTTGGTCAGCTGGGAGGAAAGTATCCCTATATTAATTATCCCACTCCGTGAAGATGCAATACTCTCCTGATCTGCATGGCAGGTTGATACTTATCTTAATGTGTTTCAAGTGGCTTATTCGGGTAAGCAGAGATGTTGTCCTGCAGAACATCTTCTGAGGAACACACCTATATGAATTTGACTGTTAATGACGCAGTCTGTGAGAATTGGGTGTTCTCTAATAAATTCATGAAAGGCCCTGGAGTATGACGTATACGCTCCACCCGCGGGGAAGCCTTGCGGCAGCCCAGTATCGATCAAGAATTTGTGTGAAACTAGTTTTACAGAAAACTTGTAGTTCAAGGCATAATCCACTATTCAAGTTGTGATCTAGTGTAGCATAAATTTCTAAGTGGGAGTTCAACTTCACAGTCTCCACTAAGCACCGATATTTAAAACAATGTTTTGAAACTAAATGATTTGACGAAAACGAAGAGGTCCTGCGCTCTGGCGACCGCCGCCGCCCCCGCCGGCGCGGGCGCCGTGGCCGCCCCCCCCCTCCGCCTCCCCCTCCCTCGAGCCCCGCCCCTCCGCCGGCGCCCGCCCTCCCCTCGCCTGCCCCCTCCGGCCCGCCGGGCATGCTCTGGGCGGACATAGCCGAGGCCGAGGACCTGGCGGCCGGCCGCCTCGTCGTGCGCCGGGCGCGGGTCCCCCCCAAGGCTCCGCAGCGGTCGACGCCTGACCTCGCCGGTGGCCCTTCCCCCAGGGGTGGGGGATCGGCCGCCCGCGGGTCGGGCCGGCGCCGGCTCCTCCCCCCGGCCGCTTCCCCGGCTCGGCTGCCTTAAGGCATGCCCTTGGGGGCTGGGCGCCCCCCCGGCGGCGCCGCGCTGGCAGTTGGGGTGTTGCCGGCCGCGCCGACCAGGGCCCCGCGCTCGCCTCCTGGAGATCCTCGCCCGCCGCCGGCCTCCCCTCGGCCCCGCCGTCGCCTGCTCCGGCCGGCTCGCCCCCGTCTTCCATGGCCGCGCGCGCCCCGGCCCCCTCTGGCCGGAACCCATATCGCCCCTTCCTCCCCTCCGGTCGACCCACCGGTGCCCACCCCCCGGCCGCTCCTCCGGCCCACCTCCCCCATGCCGCCCCCGTACGCCCCCGCCGGCGGCCACCGCGGTGGTGCCTGGGGAAACCCTAGCGCCCCATCGGGTCACCCCTGGGCGGTCGTTTCGGGCTGCGCTGCTGATGGGCCGGCCCACGAGCCGGGCTCCTGGGCCCCCTCCGGGGATGGCAGCGGCTGGAGCGGCCCATGGGTACTTGTCCACAGTGGCCCGGGCGGGCCGCCTTGACAGGCCGGCTGGGCCCCGCCTGGCCCAACTCCCCTCGGCGTCGGCCGTCCCTCCTAGACGGTCCATTTGGCCCCCGCTAGGGTTCCCTCGTCCCCCGCTCCTTCCCACTCCCACGCCGCCGGCTCCTACCCCCGCCCCTCTGCTTGTGGCCGCCTCCCCGCACCTCCTCCTCACCGGCGCCACCGGCCCTCCCTCGCCCCCTGCTCCCCCCACGCCACCCATGCCTCGGGAATGGGGGGATGAGGCGGGGCGCCCCAAGCGCCGCGCGGACGACCGCCGCGACCCACCCCGCCCCTCCCCCGATGGCCGCCGGCGGGAGGAAGACCTCCGGCAGCAGCTGTCCTCCCGGCCAGCGAGGGCCCCGCCGGCGCGCGAGCCCCGCTCCCCCGCCCGCCCCTCGCGCCGTTCCCCGGTCCGCGGCGAGCGCCGGTCTCGGTCGCCCTCCCGCCGCTCCTCCCCGCGGGGGGACCCCCGTGACTGCGGTCGGTCTCCGGCTCGGGAGACTCGGCAGCCCACTCGGCGCCGGTCTCCCTCGCCGACCCGGCGCCGCGACCGGTCCCCTTCGCCTCCCCGCCCGCCCCCCGCCACCACTGACGCCGGCTCCCCCTCCCGCCGCTACCAGCCTCCCCGCTCCCAGGCGGCGTTTCCACCGGCCAAAGGCAACCGGGGAGGCCCGGGAGCCAAGAAGAAGAAGAAGAAGGGCCCTCCGCGCCCTCAAGCCGCCACTTCCACTGCTACCGTGGCTCCTCCTCAGGGTGCCTCCGCCGCGGCCGTGGCTCAGCCGTGCTTCACTGCGGCCTCTCCGGCCACTTCCAGGTGGCATGCCCCAACCCACCATCGTGCTACTTATGCAAGGAGTCCGGGCACCCCGCGATTCTTTGTCCGAATCGCCCGGTGACAGAGGAGCTCATGATGTATGCGCACGGCATCGAGGACTTGGCCTTCTTCCACATCGAGGTGCCCGAGCTCGCCCCACCGTCCCCCTCGCTGCTGGCCCTGGTGACGGTTGTGGGAGAGGCGTCGCCACTCCGGAGCTGATTGAGGCTGAGCTCAACCACCTGTGCCGCTGCACGTGGGACTGGCAGGTGACCCCCACGGCTCCCAGCTCCTTCTATGTGGTGTTCCCAGACGCGATGAGCATGGGCTTCTGCACCCGCAGCAACAACATCACCCTGGCCCTCAACGACATCGTGGTGAACATCTCTGAGCCGCAGTGGGATCCCAGAGCCGTCGCTACCCTGGACACGGCCTGGCTCCTCATTTCCGGCCTCCCTGATGTTGCCCGTTCCGAGCGGACCATCCGCAGTATGTCCAAGATTCTGGGCCGGGTGGTGGTGGTGGATGAGCTCTCCCTACGCAAGGAGGAGGAGGTCCGGGTTAAGGTGAAATGCCTGGACTCCTCCAAGCTCCACGTTACGATCCGGGTCTTCTTCAACGATGACGGCTACGACCTCAAGATCCGCCCCGAGCCTCCGTCCCACGTCGGCCGCCCCCGCCCCGCCGCTGGCAGTCTCTTGGGGGGGGGGCTGATGATGACGACTCCTATCGCCGCCGCTCGCGCTCCTCACGCTTCGACGATCCTGCCGAGGATGAGGATGAGTCGGAGCACTCTCGCTCCCCGGCTCGGGACTCCTCCAACCCTCCCGCGGGTCGGGGCGGGGCGGGGCCAGGGCGTACCCGGGTGTTGGCCACCGATCTCGCGGTGGCCCTCCGCCTGGCCACCCCTCTGGCTCCCTCCCCGTCGGCGTCGGAGTCGACCGGGGACATCTCCAGCGTGAGCCTCCTCGTCACCCCACCTTCGTCCCCCCGCTCCCCCAACACCGCCTCCACCCGTCGCCCCGCGACACCAGGGGCTGAGCTCACCCCCGCCGGCTCGGCCTCTCAGGTGTCCCCCGCGATTGGCGACACGGGGGAGCTCGTCGCCCCCTCCGCGGCCCTCCCGTCCCCTCCGCCCTCGGGGGCTGCGGTGGGGATGGCTCTGGGGTCGCCCGCCCCCCTCCCCGTGTCGGGGGCGTCCAGCCTCGCCCTCGCCTCGTCGGCTTCCCCTGATGCCTCGGTGGCGGTGGATGTCGCCTCCCCGGCCTCCGCGCACCCTCCTCTGACGGTGGCGTACGCCAGGAGGCCTCGGTCCACCTCGACGCCGGTGACGTCCTCCCGCCGCAGCGCCCGCCTGGAGGCGTCGCGGCCGGGCGACTCTCCTGCGCCTTCCGTCGCCGAGCGAGCGGAGCTCCGCGTCGCGGTCCGGAACCTTGAGTCAGGTGCGGACCCCGACCTTCCCAGTTCTTCTCGTTGCTCCTTCTCTGCTCTCGAGGCCGCTCCCCTCGGCCACCTCGCTAAGGTGGCCAATGACTCGGTCATCGTCTTCAGGGGGGAGGTCGGTCCCCCCTTAGATCAGATTGAGGCCATTAGGGTCCGAGAGATCCTCGACGGCAGGCTGGCTGAGACCCGAGCCCGCCTGCTCCGGCCCCAGGTCCCGACCCCTCCGGTGGCCGACGGGATTATTCGTGGTCGCACCCGGTCTCGCACGGCCGCCCTTCGTGCTCAAAGCGCCTCTTGTGTCCTGGGGTCAAGCAGCCCCCAGATGGGGGTTTAGATGAGGGCCCTTTTCTGGAACCTCCGCGGCTTCGGCCATGATGGTCGTCGTCGCCAGCTCATCGAGTACATCCGGGATGAACATATTGACATTGTAGCCATCCAAGAAACCCTTCGATCCGAGTTCACCCTTCAAGAGCTTGAGCACCTGAGCCCCCACCTTTTCGCGTGGCACTGGCTCCCTTCTAGTGGGACCTCAGGCCACTCGGGTGGCATCCTTCTTGGGGTGAAGGATGCTACTTTTGAGGTGGGCGGCATGGACCGAGGGGATTTTTTCGTTAGCATGGAGATCTTCGAGCGGGCTCTGAATTTCAAATGGGAGGTCATTGTTGTCTACGGACCGGCGGATCACCGCCGCTCCCCGGCCTTCCTTGCCGAGCTGCATCTGAAGATCTCCAACTCCCCACTCCCTGTTGTGGTGGGGGGTGACTTCAATCTCATCCGATCCCCGGAGGAGAAGAATAATTCCCGGATTAATTTTCCCCGGATGCAATTATTCAACGACTGGATCGCGGAGCTGGGGCTTCGTGAGCTTGACCGGACAGGTGCCAGATTCACCTGGACCAACCGGCAAGCTGTCCCGACACAATCCGTGCTGGATCGTGTCCTAGTTTCCCCGGAGTGGGAATTGCGATGCCCTCTGGCGTCGCTCCGGGCGGTTACCCAGATTGGTTCCGACCATGTCCCCCTTCTCCTCTCCACCGCTGACGAGCGCCCCCCCTTCCCGCCGCGGTTCCGGTTCGAGCTCTTCTCGCTCAACCAGACTGGCTTCCGGGAGGCCGTCGTCGCCCGCTGGATCTCCGCTAGGTCGGCACCCCACCGCTCCATGTCTGCGGTCGACTCTTGGCACTTTTGTGCCAAGCTAGCCTGCCAGTTCATGAAGGGTTGGGGGGCTAATTTAGGCCGGGACCTGAGAGAGCGCAAGAAGTCCATCTTGGTGGCTATTCAAGCTCTGGATGCGCGTGCGGACTCGACCGGGCTCTCCTCGGACGAGTGGCTGCTTCGCTACGACCTGGAGGACCAGCTCTCCATCATCTACTCGGATGAGGAGGCTTACTGGCGCCTGCGGGGTACCCAGAGGTGGGTGCTTCAGGGCGATGCCAACACCGCCTACTTCCAGGCGGTCGCGAACGGCCGGCGTCGCCGCAACTCCATCCACTGCCTGTGGGATGGGGGCGCGCAGTTAGTGCTGCCCAAGGCCATCCGCCTTCATGTGGATGGCTTCTATAGGGCATTATTTACCCCTACCCCGCGCGGTGGGGCTAGCCTCGCACCCGACATTTGGTCGGGCGCGCTAGGAGTTTCGGATGAAGCCAATGCGGCTCTGGTGGCCCCCTTCAGTGAGGACGAGGTCCTCGCTGCCATTAAGGGGATGAACTCCTCCTCGGCCCCGGGACCGGACGGTCTCCCAGTAGCTTTCTTCAAGGCGTTCTGGCCTACCATCAAACCCGAGGTCATGGCTCTCTTTGAGGAATTCTACTCGGGTTCCATGGATTTGGGGCGCCTCAACTATGGGGTGGTGACCCTCATCCCCAAGGTCCCGGGCGCCTCCGTTATTCGCCAGTTCCGCCCCATCACAGTGATTAATGTGATTTTTAGGATCCTGGCGAAGGGGTACGCCAATAGGGTGACCCTCCTTGCGGCCACAATCACCCACCCGAACCAATCCGCCTTCATTCGAGGCCGATTTATCCTTGATGGGGTGTTGGTGTTCCACGAAGTGCTCCACGAGGTCCGTCTGAAGCGCCATAGGGCGGTCTTCCTTAAGTTGGACTTCCACAAAGCCTATGACACGGTGCACTGGCCGTTCCTGAGGGAAGTCTTGCTTCGCAAGGGCTTTGACGACCGTTGGGTGACCCGCGTCATGTAGCTCGTCTCCTGTGGCCGGACGGCAGTAAACATCAATGGCGACATCGGGCCCTTCTTCCCTACCCTCTGTGGGGTCCGGCAGGGGGACCCCTTCTCGCCGTTCTTGTTCAACATGGTGGTGGATGCCCTGGCTGCCATCCTAGATAAGGCCAAGGCTGCGGGACATATTAGAGCTTTGGTCCCGCACCTTGTTGGAGGGGGAGGGGTCTCCCTTCTCCAATACGCTGACGACACCATTGTTATGGTCGAGGGATCCGCCCTTGAGATTTCCAACCTGAAGTTCCTCCTTCTGTGCTTCCAGCAAATGTCGGGCCTTACCATCAACTTCGACAAGAGCGAAGTGATGGTGCTCGGTTACCCCGCTGAGGAAGCTCAGTCCATTGCCGATCGGCTTAACTGTCGGCTGGGTTCTTTCCCCACGACTTATCTAGGGATCCCCATTAGTGACTCGCGCCTCACCGTGGCGGACCTCCGCCCCACGGTGACCCGTATGCAGCATCGCGTGGAGCCCTGGAAAGGGCGTTGGCTGTCGAAGGCGGCCTGCGTGATTCTTATCAACTCCTCGCTAGCCAGCCTCCTGTGGTTCCTCATGAGCTTCTACAGCCTTCATGAGACGCTCCATCAGGAGATCGCCAAATACCAGTCCAGATTCTTCTGGGCAGGGGAGGAGGGCAAGCAGAAATATCACATGGTCAGCTGGCCAGATATTTGCAAACCCAAAGACCAGGGCGGTCTTGGGATCCTGTCCTCTCGGTGCATGAACATCGCCCTCCTGACCCGCTGGCTATGGCGCATTGCCAATGGCGAGGGAGGCCTCTGGCTAACTATCATCCAGAATAAATACCTACGTGGACAGCCCCTGGCGTTCTGCCAATGCTCGGGCGGTTCCCAGTTTTGGCAGGCTGTCGTCCAGCTGCTACCAGTTCTGCGTATAGGCACTTCCATCTCTGTGGGCTCTGGCGCCTCGACCTTTTTCTGGCTGGATAGATGGCTTGGGGACTCCCCTCTAGCCGCCCGGTTCCCCATCCTCTTCGATATTGTAGTTGACCCTCGGGTCTCTGTCGAGGCGGCCCTTATTGACTTAGGGCGCCTCGCGTTCCGCCGCCCTTTTGGACCTGCCGAGGTGGCTGCCTGGGATGATCTCCTCCAGGACATCGCCCTGCTGCCTATGGAGGTGGCAGACGCTCCGGATGCCATCTCCTGGCGCCTAGATCCCTCCGGCCGCTTCTCCACCAAATCCCTCTACGCGGCCATTGCCCCCTCGTCAGCTCCGGAGCCCTTCGGCCTTATCTGGGACATTCGCCTCCCACTTAAGATTCGGATCTTTCTGTGGCAGTGGATCCGCGGCCACCTCCCGACCGGCGTGGAGGTCCTCAAGCGCCATGGTCCTGGTGATGGAATGTGCCCCTTGTGTGCCACGGTTGAGGATGCTAATCACATCTTCTTCTCGTGCTGCACGGCACAGTTCCTTTGGTCTTGTTTCCGCGAAACGGTTGGCGGACAGTGGTGCAATACCAACTTCCCTGACTTGCTTGCCGAAATTCAGGCCTCCCCCCCTCGCTACAGACATATTAGATGGCTGTGCGTCGGGGTGCTGGCCTGGACCTTGTGGACGGTTCGCAATAGGCTTGTCATTCAGAAGGTGCCCCTTCGACGTGCGACTGACTCCATCTTTAAAATGTGTGGTTACTTGCAGCTCTGGCGGCCGCTTAGCCGCCCCCGGACCGGGACGCCATCGATAGACTCCTCACCGACCTCCGTTCGTTGGCCTTCCGCCTGGCACCTCCGCTCCCGCCGCCACCCCCGGAGCCCGACTAGTGGATGATTCACTTCTGGCGCGTGTGCCTTTTTGGTTGTGTGTGTTGGGCTTGTTGAGCTGTGCCCTCAGCAGTACCCCTTGTTGCTTTCTTGTGCTTGGACTTTGGGTGCGTGTGGACCTTGTGTTTGTGTGAACTTTGTGGTTGTGGCTTTGGCATTGGCTTTATCTATAAAGCGGGGCGCGAGCCTTTTTCGGTAAACTAAATGATGAGATGTGCCAATGAGATTTTATGGGGGATTGTTGGAATTTTGCTAGTAGGCCTTTGGCCCAAAGCCCAACTAAAATTCTGAAATTCTCTTGGCCCATTCATGCACACATGTGAGTGGAGTGAGTGAGGCTAAAGTTTAGTCCCATCCCGGAAGTTGAGAGAGAGTTGCACCTCTTTATAAGGTGAGCTCTTCTACCACTTGTATGAGCATGAGAAGAGGAGACCTACACGCGCGCTCCTCCTCGCTCGCCTCGTCACGACGTGCCGCGGGTTGCGGGATTGAGCTGAGCCGAGGACAGAGCTATGCACGTTGTCTATATTTTTGCTGCATGAAAAAATTAATGAGTCATTAATTAATAATTAACGGACGCGTTAATTACTGAACCGTTTACTCCCACGACCTACCCGGCCCGCACTATATAGTCAGGCAGACGTCTACCCTAGCCGCCGCCGCTTCGTATGGTTTCTCACCACCGTTCCAGATCATTGCGCCGCCAAGCAAGTCTTCTCCATCCCTCCTTCCGGCGTGCACCGCGATAAGGGACAGCAGGCCTCCGGAACCCCGCCTCTCGTGATCCTGTACGGGAGAGGGGCGATCAGATTTTTGGGGAGCGCACTCACGCGACTGCTGGCAGCGATGACTTCGCGAATGACGACTTCTTCCCCGACCTCGGCAACCTCGTCCTCGACGACATGGGCGACAACGTCAACGCCGGCGGTGCTGCACCCGCTGCACCGTATGTGATTCTATCCTTCCTGTTCGAGATCGTGGTAGAATTCATGCTTCTAGTATATGCCCTAGATGTGATATGTTCATCTGCTATGCTAGTTCGCACGATTAGTTTAATCTCTGCTGCTGTGGTCATGATTTATCTTCTGTTTATTCGGATTAAATCTCGTAGTAATTTGCTTATATTTCCAACAGAGAAGTCACAGAGAATTGCCTTCCATCTGAAGCACCATCTGCTCAGCTGCTTGCACAAATGAAGGCAGTATGAAAATTAGATGTAACATCCATTTGGAAAAATGCTAAATTCTATTATCATAAACATTCTCAGCTATACAATACACCTAAGCTTATTTCAACCAAAGCTCTTTGATAGGAAGTAGGTGTCAATAGAGTTACTACTTATATCACAGAAAACTAGGGGCGATCGCTCTTTGATTCAAATAAAACGCAGTTGTTCGCTTTTACTTCATAAGACGAATATCCTAGCACTTGTTGTACTTCAGGATTAGACTCAGACACTCAGTTGTAAAGAAACCTGGAAGTGCAAGTGATGATGTATCAACCAAACGTAGCCACACAGATCCTTCTGCAGGAGCAGGCAATGTAGCACTTACTGAATCCTCATTTGCATATGTACAAGTCGCCTTTGGTTAAATCTGGTGTATACCCATCATTGTCTCAGATAGATTGTTCCCGCCAATTTATGTTTTCCAGTTTGAGGAATTCTCTTCTCTGAAAAATGTCACCTCGCCAGCTCCTGAGCGCAGCTAGAAATGAAATGAATCCAGTAACTTCCTTGAAAAAACTGGTCTTCGATCCCTTCCAGTTTAGAGGAACTCTATTCTTGTACGAAATTGAACTACTGTAGCAGAGTGCCCGCATTCAGCACCCGTGTTCAGGACAGGAAAACCAAGTGTTATTAAATTCCTTATCTGCCTTAGCAAAATGGCACGAGGTGTTTATTCTGTTTTAAATATTACAGAGTAGGCAAACATGACTAAAATGCAGCGAAATAAATAGCGTCACAGTCAGAGGTAAAGCATAATCTGTCTTTCAAAAACATTGAAGTACCATGTGAAGTACCGTACAGTCTTTCAGAAACAATGAAGTACTGATGTAGTAAGCAGAACCAGACACCATGTGATGATCACTAAACCTGGTTGAAAGTTGGAAGGCGAAAGAGAGAAGGTACAAGAACCTTATTGCTTTTGAAGAGAGCAAAAGATCCCAGTAATGAGAGTTGAAGAGAGAGTGAGGATTTTTGAATTATGGCCAACATTGAAGTATTACTTCTTCTATAAAAGGGACAGAATGCGAAGAGGGATACAGGTCAAAGAGACCAAAGACCGAGAGCAATGAGAAATGTTCAGCAAACCAATAGAAGGGGGTGGTGAAACGGTTGGGTCACTGCTTGTTCATCTCGCTGTAGTCTCCAGATAGATACTAGGCTTTGGAGGCATTTGGAATTTAGTAATCTCAAGGCCATTTCCTCTGACTATGCTTGACGTTGGTGGAATATGGGAGATGAAAGGCCTGTTCGGAATTCCACCAGCTCCACGAAATTTCAGGAGTCGTGGAGTCAGTAAATAGCTGCTCCGCAGTTTTCAACTGCAACTCCACCAACTCTGGGAGTGGAGTTGTGGGGTGGAGGTTCTCCGAACAGGGCCAAAATCGTACTGCTCCAATTGTGTTTCTATGACTTGGATAATAAGTTCCAATTCTACTGCATTTCTGGTACTGCCTGAGCCGAGAAACACTAGCCAACCCTTGTGGTATAGTGTTGCAGTATGTTGTTCATAGGTACTTCAGCGTACATCCCTTCTAAGTGAATGGCTAGCTGAAAGGGGAGCATATGAGCTATTTCGTTCTCCCGGGCGTTTTTCTTACGGTGTGCATGCGGGCGTTGAATGGATTTGTTTCTAGAACAGCATGGGCATACATGCACCGTTTGATTCGGCAATCCAACGGTCCAAGTTGCAGGTATTCGAGGCGGGTCCCATTACTATTCTGCTGTCCAGTGACCAGTCATGTAGTGCATGTTCAAGGGTGTTCAGTCATAGACTAGCTAGGGGCCATTGCCTTCACTAATTTGTGGAGCCACAAAGTTGTCCACCCTACATACATGAAATAGATCCAAGAGGATAGCTGCGCTACAGTTTGATACTTTGTCCAGGACTGTGCCCAGTTTTTTTTCTTCTCCTTTGGAAAACAAAGCCATGCTCAGTTGAGCATCTTATAATTCTTTGCAGTTAAAATGTACTTCCTCCGTTCCTAAATATAAGTCTTTTTAGAGATTTCACTATGGACTACATATAGAGCAAAATAAGTGAATCTACACTTTAAAGTATGTCTATATACATCCGTATGCAGTCCGTAGTGGAATCTCTAAAAACACTTATATTTTGGAACGGAGGGAGTACGCAATAGCACCCTACATCGTTTAAAAGATTTTTAAGATCATTGTACACATTAATCTATTTAAAGTCATATTAGATAGCATATGTAACAACTTTGGTGGTATAGATAGTCCTATTTTGAACTAACTGGAGTCGGAAGGGAAACAAAATCAGGTTCTATCAAAGTAAGCATGTGATTGTCGTCTATGCACTGGACCCGCATAAGCTAGCCAATAGGTGATAGCCAATATATTAGGTTCAATGTCATGCCCTGTAAGCAGCAGGATAATAGATATATGTGACAGTAGCAAAATGCAAGACAATGAGCAGTAACCAGACATAATAGTTATGTATGACCTGAGAACTAGCTCATTACCATTGATATGTACAGCAAAGCAAAAGGAGCATAGTACTGCAATCTGGGCACAAGCATTGATACCCTGAACCACCAGGAAAAAATGCAATAAGAAATATTTCTATTGGGCAAGCTAATTGGTTACGTGTATATTTTGGCAATAATAGTTAGAAACAATATGCATGTCTTGCTAGCACCCTGTTAATTGCTTGTTTTTCATGATGGATGATTTTCTTTGCGGAGCTTGATGAAGCTATGTATCTAGGGTAGGATCATGGACCTGTCCTAACTGCCCTACTCAAGGACATCTCTAGAAGAAACCGCCTTTCAATCGACTTGGAGGTGTTCCACTCGACAGACTCGAAGACGCTCGACCAATAAGCAATCACTCGACCAAGATCCAACCACTCGGCGGCCAGGAGACCTGAAGTCACTCCGCACGCTAACGGTCGGTCATTAAGTAGCTTTTATGGTCATCATAGCACTTTATTACTAGCGTTACCAGTAACGCCCTGCCTTAATGTACATCGAACCCTTTGTAACGTGGGCTGGCCGGGGTCTTGGCGCACTCTATATAAGCCACCCCCTTCTCCGAGACAAGGGTTCGCACCTCTGTAACCCATATTCATATAATCCAGTCGACCGCCTCCGGGCTCCGAGACGTAGGGCTATTACTTCCTCCGAGAAGGGCCTAAACTCGTAAACCTTGCGTGCTTACAACTTCTCCACAGCTAAGATCTTGCCTCTTCATACTTACCCCCTACACTACTGTCAGACTTAGAACCACGACAGTTGGCGCCCACCGTGGGGCAGGTGTTTTAGCGTTTGTTGGAGAAGTTGCGACTTTTTTCCGACCCGAATCATCATGATTTTCGGCGGAGTTTCGGTGGAGGGCCGCGAGATCCGTCTCGGCGCACTCACGTTCATCGTCGACGACTCTGCTTGGCTCCAGGAGGCTCCGCTCGACGTGGACGCACTCCCTGCTCGCGGGGCAACGCACTTTAGCGCGTGCGTCCGCGGTGTTCTCCTACGGCAACCGTCGACCCCCTATCGGTCGGCTCCTGTGTTGTCCTCACTCCCCATTTCCCGCCGGCGCAAGCGTTCCAGTCGGTCGAGACTTCAGCGGTGGGTGAGGCACGCGGTGGCGCGTCAGTCAGCCACCCCCCAGGTCGCGGCGATCGAGCCCGACGAATCCCTCTACGGCATGTTCGACCTGTCGACTGGCTCCGCAGAGACTGCGTCCGAGTGCGACAGCAGCGATTCGGCGGCGGAGGTTCTGATGGTCGATGGACCGCCCAGTCCTCCTGGTTTTCCCCGTACCGACGGAGGCGCGGGTGGAGGCGACCCGTCGCGTCTCCATGAGGAGTATCTTCCCGAGCCTCTCAAATCGCTGCAGAGAGAAGAACTTCGCCGCCGGAACATGGATGCACTGCACACTCCTATTGTTGGAGAGACCCCCGAGGCTCGCGCCTTGGAGGACGCACACCTGGCAAACTTGGCCGAGCGCACTCGACTGGAGAACCTCCAGCGAGCACTCGACGAGCGTGCGCGACAACGGATTCCCGAATCCAGTCGACGTCAGCTCTTCCCGCCCCCGCAGGTATATCAAACTCCGGTTCAGAATTTAGCAGCTGCGGCCCGTATAGCGGAGTCGATTCAACCTTCCCAGTCGGAGGCTGGCAGAGGCTTGCTGCAGATCAGAGCGTTACTCCGGGCAGTAGGAGATCAGAATTCCGCTATTTCTCAATCGCGGAACAGGATTCACAGCAGATCATTTGTCGCGGACAGAGTCCAGTCGGCTCACAGCCCGAGATCGCCCCCGAGGCGTGAGGGACGTGGAGACCGGCGTGACCAGTATGGGAACCATGAGCAGTACGATCACCGAGTCGATCATGACGGTCGACGTCGAGTGCCCACGCCTCCCCCGAGGAGCGGGTCGTATGTGCCTCGCCAGCAGGATGACAGGCGCCCTCATAGTGGTGGGCGAAGGATTCCAGTCGACCCCAGAGGGCCAGGCTTTGACGCAAGATCCATTCTCATGCAGGGTTTGGTCGACAGGAACAGGGCTCACCGAGAAGGTCACGACAGAGATGCACCTACCAGCAGCAGAGTACATGTTTCGGGGCCAGAATGCTTTAGTAGAGCCATCAGGGCCGCCGTGATTCCTCCCAACTTCAGGTTGGCGACTGGAGTCAGTAAGTTCACTGGCGAGTCCAAGCCCGATACTTGGCTTGAAGATTACCGAGTGGCCGTCCAGATCGGCGGCGACAATGATGAAGTGGCCATGAAGCACCTCCCTCTCATGTTGGAGGGCTCGGCCAGAGCGTGGCTGAACCAGCTAGCACCTAGCAGCATTTACACTTGGGAGGATCTCTCCCGAGTGTTCGTCACCACATTTGAAGGTACGTGCAAGCGGCTGGCAGGGCTAACGGAACTGCGCTCTTGTGTACAGAAGCCAAATGAAATTTTGAGGGATTACATCCAGAGGTGGATCACGTTACATCACTCGGTGGAGAATGTGCCTGACCACCAAGAAGTTTGTGCCTTCAAGGAAGGCGTCAAGTACAGAGAACTGAATTTGAAATTCGGTCGAACTGGGGATATGTCCTTGAATCAGATGATGGAGATTGCCACCAAGTACGCTAATGGCGAAGATGAAGATCGGCTCAGGAGTGGCAAACTCAAGTCAGTCACCCAAGAAGCCGGGGGCAATTCCAATCGGAAACAGAAGCGGAAAGCCGAGCCAGCGACTCCCGGGGAAGCCTTGGCTTTAACCCAAGGAAAGTTTAAAGGGAAACCTAAAGGGCCTTGGAACCCTAAAAAGGTTAAAGACCAGGATGGAAATGATGTGTTGGACTTGCCATGTCTCGTCCACACAAAGAAAGATGAAGAGGGTAATTTCATTTACCTGAAACATACCACTCGACAGTGTCGACTCTTGATCTAGCAGTTCCAGGGCAAACAGCCCAAAGGTAAGGAAAAGGAGTCGGACAAGGTCGAGGACAAAGAGGACAGTGACGACGGATACCCTCAAGTCAATTCCACCTTGATGATTTTTGCTGATGTTGAGAGCAAAAGTCGACTGAAAGTCATAAACCGAGAGGTGAATATGGTTGCTCCGGCGACACCAAGTTATTTGAAATGGTCCCAGACTGCCATCACGTTCGACCAGTCCGATCACCCAACGCATATTGCCACCCCTGGGAGGCAAGCTCTGGTGGTCGACCCAGTGGTTGAAGGCACTCGACTGACCAAAGTCTTGATGGATGGTGGCAGTGGTTTGAACATATTGTATGCTGAGACATTGAAAGGGATGGGCATTCCAATGTCCAGACTCAGCGCCAGCAACATGAGTTTCCACGGAGTCATTCCTGGGAAGAAGGCTGAATCACTCGGCCAGATTGCTCTTGATGTGGTTTTCGGTGATTCCAAGAATTACCGCAAAGAAATGTTGACATTTGAAGTTGTAGACTTCCAGAAGGCCGGCTTATGCATGCTTCATGGCCCGACCGTGTTATGTGTATCTTAAATTGAAGATGCCTGGTCCCAAAGGTGTGATCACTATTACGGGCAATCGGAAGAAAGCGGAAGAATGTTTTCAGAAAGGTTCGAAGATCGCCGACGCTCAGATGGCAGTGGTGGAGTTGCAGGAATACCAGAAGACTGCAGACCCGAGTGATTTGTTGCGAGCCAAGAAGCCCGCTACAGAGTCAGCTTTTCAGTCGACTGGCGATACAAAGACAGCTCATATCCACCCGACCGACCCCAGCGCTGCTCCAACTCATATCTCAACAACACTCCACTCCAAATAGGAAGAAGCGCTCATCCAGTTCCTCCGTGAGAACTGGGACATTTTTGCATGGAAGCCCTCTGACATGCCGGGTGTTCCCAGGGAGCTGGCTGAGCACCACCTAAGAGTCGACTCAAAAATAAAACCTATCAAGGAACATCTCCGACGGTCCGCCGTCCAGAAGAGAAAGGCCATTGGCGAAGAGGTAGCTCGGCTCTTAGCGGCAGAGTTCATCCGAGAAATCTACCACTCCGAGTGGCTCGCCAATGTTGTCATGGTCCCCAAGAAGGACAAGTCACTTCGCATGTGCATTGACTTTAAACATATCAATCGGGCCTGCCCAAAAGACCATTTTCCTCTCCCCCGCATCGACCAGATAGTCGACTCGACCATGGGATGTGAACGACTGTCTTTTTTAGACGCCTATTCTGGGTACCATCAGATCCGTCTGTATGGAACTGACGAGATCAAAACAACTTTCATCACTCCATTCGGGTGCTTCTGTTATGTTACCATGCCATTCGGCCTCAAGAATGCCGGAGCCACATTCATGAGGATGATTCAGAAGTGTTTGCTCACCCAAATCAGTCGGAATGTGGAGGCGTACATGGATGATATTGTGGTCAAGTCACGGAAGGGTTCTGACCTGCTGACTGACCTTGCTGAAACCTTTGCCAACCTCAGAAGGTTTGATATCAAGCTTAATCCATCAAAATGCACATTCGGGGTTCCTGGTGGAAAGTTACTCGGTTTTCTCATTTCCGAACGGGGAATCGACGCCAATCCAGAAAAAGTTGGTACTATACTCCGAATGAAAAGTCCCGTGCGAGTGCACGATGTTCAGAAGCTTACTGGTTGCTTGGCTGCCCTAAGTCGATTCATATCTCGTCTCCGTGAAAAGGCATTACCTCTTTACCGATTGATGAAGAAGTCTGACAAGTTCGAGTGGACTCCTGAAGCTGACGCAGCGTTCGCAGAACTCAAAGCTCTGCTCTCCACCCAGCCGGTGCTTGCTGCCCCAATCAGCAAGGAGCCTTTGCTACTTTACATTGCAGCCACAGGACAAGTCGTCAGTACGGTACTCACGGTCGAGCGGGAAGAAGAAGGGAAAACCTTCAAAGTTCAGCGCCCAGTGTATTATATTTCTGAAGTCTTGACCCCATCGAAGCAAAGATATCCTCATTATCAGAAGCTCGTATATGGGATTTATATGACCACAAAGAAAGTTGCCCACTACTTCTCTGATCATTCCATTACAGTCGTTAGCGACGCTCCGTTGTCAGAGATCTTGCATAACAGGGACGCAACTGGTCGAGTGGCAAAATGGGCGATTGAACTCCTTCCTCTAGATATCAAGTTTGAGGCAAAGAAAGCTATCAAGTCCCAGGCAATCACGGATTTCGTCGCCGAGTGGATTGAACAGCAACTGCCGACTCAGTTCCACTTGGAGCATTGGACCATGTTCTTTGACGGTTCCAAAATGATAAATGGTTCCGGAGCCGGAGTGGTGTTGGTCTCTCCCAGAGGAGATAAACTCAGATATGTTCTTCAAATCCACTTTGATTCCTCTAACAACGAGGCAGAATATGAAGCACTTTTATATGGGTTGCGCATGGCCATTTCACTCGGCGTCCGTCGCCTCATGGTCTATGGCGACTCAGATTTGGTGATCAATCAAGTGATGAAGGAATGGGATGTCAGAAGTCCAGCCATGACTGGTTATTGCAATGCAGTGAGAAAACTGGAGAAGAAATTCAAGGGGTTAGAGCTTCATCACATACCCCGACTGAAAAATCAAGCAGCTGATGATCTGGCAAAAATAGGTTCCAAAAGAGAAGCCATTCCCAGCAATGTGTTTCTGGAACACATCCACACACCATCAGTCCAGGAGGATCCCTTCACTGAAGAGGCCCCGCAGCCAAAAAGTGCCACGGATCCGACTGAAGTCGAAGTACCAGCTGTGGTCGACTTGATCATGGAAGTCCTGGTTATCACTCCCGGCTGGACAGAACCGTACATCGCGTACATCCTAAGGAAAGAACTCCCAGAAGACGAAGAAGAAGCTCGACAGATCGTCCGTCGATCCAAGGCCTTTACAGTCATAGAGGGACAGTTATATAGAGAAAGCGCGACTGGGGTTGGCCAGAAGTGTATTACACCAGAAGAAGGTCAGATGATCCTTAACGATATCCACTCGGGGACCTGTGGCCATCATGCGTCCTCTCGGACCATTGTGGCTAAAGCATACCGAGTGGGGTTCTACTGGCCAAGAGCCAATGAGATGGCCAAAGAGATAGTCGACAAATGTGAAGGATGTCAGTATTACTCCAACATGCCACACAAGCCCGCGTCGGCCCTGAAAACCATTCCACTCATCTGGCCCTTCGCTGTTTGGGGGTTGGACATGGTTGGACCACTGAGAACAGGCAGGAGCGGCTTCACTCATGTGCTGGTAGCAGTCGACAAGTTCACCAAATGGATTGAGGCCAAGCCTATCAAGAATCTTGATGCTTGCACCGCTATCAGTTTCATCAGAGAGTTGATATTCAGATATGGAGTTCCGCACAGCATCATCACCGACAACGGGTCAAACTTCGATTTCGACAAATTCAGGGCCTTTTGCGCCTCTCAGGGCACTCGGGTCGACTATGCTTCGGTCGCTCACCCTCAGTCGAATGGGCAAGCAGAAAGGGCAAACGGCCTAATTCTCAAAGGACTGAAACCCCGATTGATGCGCGATCTCAAGCACGCAGCAGGTGCATGGGTCGACGAGCTTCCATCAGTCCTTTGGGGATTGAGGACAACCCCGAATCAATCGACTGGAAGAACCCCATTCTTTCTGGTCTATGGAGCCGAGGCAGTCTTACCGAGTGACCTGCTTCACAACGCTCCCAGAGTCGAGCTCTACTTAGAAGATGAAGCAGAACAAGCCCAGCAGGACGCAGTCGACCTCCTAGAAGAAGAAAGAGAAATGGCCTTTATTCGATCGACCATCTATCAGCAAGACTTGCGTCGATTCCATGCCAGAAACGTGAAGAGCCGAGCCTTCCAAGAAGGAGACTTAGTCCTCCGAGTGGATCAGCAGAAACCACACAAGCTCGCTCCTACTTGGGAAGGCCCCTTCATAGTCACCAGAGTCCTCCACAATGGAGCATACCACCTCTACAATGTCGATCGCCAGATTGATGAGCCACGAGCCTGGAATGCGGAGCTACTCCGCCCCTTTTATACTGAAATTCTCACTCGGATGAGATGTAATAAGAAAAACTCCTGAAGTTTATTTATCAAAGACAAGAGCGTTATAATTTTCCCAGTGATTATTATTGTTTTTTTGTTTGCGTAAGAAATCCCCCAGTGGGTGACTTAGCTGCGAATCCGTTTCGCCTAAGTTTGAAAAAATCCTACCGAGTGGAGAGCAATCCTCCCACTCGGGGGCTTAGTGTTGGAAATATGCCCTAGAGGCAATAATAAAAGCATTATTATTATATTTCCTTGTTCATGATAATTGTCTTTATTCATGCTATAATTGTGTTATCCGGAAATCGTAATACGTGTGTGAATAATAGACACCAACATGTCCCTAGTAAGCCTCTAGTTGACTAGCTCGTTGATCAATAGATAGTCATGGTTTCCTGACTATGGACATTGGATGTCATTGATAACGGGATCACATCATTAGGAGAATGATGTGATGGACAAGACCCAATCCTAAACATAGCACAAGATCGTATAGTTCGTTTGCTAGAGTTTTCCAATGTCAAGTATCCTTTCCTTAGACCATGAGATCGTGTAACTCCCGGATACCGTAGGAGTGCTTTGGGTGTACCAAACATCACAACATAACCAGGTGACTATAAAGGTATACTACGGGTATCTCTGAAAGTGTCTGTTGGGTTGACATGGATCAAGACTGGGATTTGTCACTCCGTATAACGGAGAGGTATCACTGGGCCCACTCGGTAATGCATCATCATTATGAGCTCAAAGTGACCAAGTGTCTGGTCACGGGATCATGCATTACGGTACGAGTAAAGTGACTTGCCGGTAACGAGATTGAACGAGGTATTGGGATACCGACGATCGAATCTCGGGCAAGTAACATACCGATTGACGAAGGGAATCGTATACGGGGTTGCTTGAAATCTCGACATAGTGGTTCATCCGATGAGATCATCGAGGAGCATGTGGGAGCCAACATGGGCATCCAGATCCCGCTGTTGGTTATTGACCAGAGAGCGATCTCGGTCATGTCTACATGTCTCCCGAACCCGTAGGGTCTACACACTTAAGGTTCGGTCACACTAGGGTTGTAGGGATATGTATATGCAGTAACCCGAATGTTGTTCGGAGTCCCGGATGAGATCCCGGACGTCACGAGGAGTTCCGGAATGGTCCGGAGGTAAAGAATTATATATAGGAAGTGCTATTTCGGCCATCGGGACAAGTTTCGGGGTCACCGGTGTTGTACCGGGACCACCGAAAGGGTCCCGGGGGTCCACCGGGTGGGGCCACCTATCCCGGAGGGTCCCATGGGCTGAAGTGGGAAGGGATCCAGCCCAAAGTGGGCTGGGGCGCCACTTCCCCCTAGGGCCCATGCGCCTAGGGTGGGGGAAACCCTAAAAGAAGAGTCCTAGGAGGGGAAGGCACCTCCTAGGTGCCTTGGGGAGGAGGGATTCCTCCCCTTGGCCGCACCCCCCTAGGAGATTGGATCTCCTAGGGCCGGCGCCCCCCCTTGGCCCTCCTATATATAGTGGGGAGATGGAGGACTTCTTACCCCATGCCTTTGGTGCCTCCCTCTCTCTCTCCAACACCTCCTCCTCCTCCATAGTGCTTGGCGAAGCCCTGCCGGAGTACTGCAGCTCCATCACCACCACGCCGTCGTGCTGCTGCTGGAGCCATCTCCCTTAACCTCTCCTTCCCCCTTGCTGGATCAAGAAGGAGGAGACGTTACACTGACCGTACGTGTGTTGAACGCGGAGGTGCCGTCCGTTAGGCGCTAGGATCTCCGGTGATTTGGATCACGTCGAGTACGACTTCCTCATCCCCGTTCTTTGAACGCTTCCGCGCGTGATCTACAAAGGTATGTAGATGCAATCCAATCACTCGTTACTAGATGAACTCATAGATGGATCTTGGTGAAACCGTAGGAAAATTTTTGTTTTCTGCAACGTTCCCCAACAGTGGCATCATGAGCTAGGTCTATGGGTAGTTCTCTTGCACGAGTAGAACACAATTTGTTGTGGGCGTTGATGTTGTCAACTTTCTTGCCGCTACTAGTCTTATCTTGCTTCAACGGTATTGTGGGATGAAGCGGCCCGGACCAACCTTACACGTACGCTTACGTGAGACCGGTTCCACCGACTAACATGCACAAGTTGCATAAGGTGGCTGGCGGGTGCCTGTCTCTCCTACTTTAGTTGGAGCAGATTCGATGAAAAGGGTCCTTATGAATGGTAAATAGAAGTTGACAAATCACGTTGTGGCTTTCACGTAGGTAAGAAAACGTTCTTGCTAGAACCCTTTTTCAGCCACGTAAAACTTGCAACAACGATTAGAGGACGTCTAACTTGTTTTTGCAGCAAGTGCTTTGTGATATGATATGGCCAAAGTTGTGATGAATGATGAATGATCTATATGTAATGTATGAGATGTTCATGCTATTGTAATAGGAATCACGACTTGCATGTCGATGAGTATGACAACCGGCAGGAGCCATAGGAGTTGTCTTTATTTTTTGTATGACCTGCGTGTCATTGAGAAACGCCATGTAAATTACTTTACTTTATTGCTAAACGCGTTAGCCATAGTAGTAGAAGTAATAGTTGGCGAGCAACTTCACGGAGACACAATGATGGAGATCATGGTGTCATGCCGGTGACAAGATGATCATGGAGCCCCAAGATGGAGATCAAAGGAGCTATGTGATATTGGCCATATCATGTCACTATTATTATTTGATTGCATGTGATGTTTATCATGTTTTTGCATCTTGTTTGCTTAGAACGACGGTAGTAAATAAGATGATCCCTCATAATAATTTCAAGAAAGTGTTCCCCCTAACTGTGCACCGTTGCGACAGTTCGTTGTTTCGAAGCACCACGTGATGATCGGGTGTGATAGATTCTAACGTTCACATACAACGGGTGTAAGACAGATTTACACATGCAAAACACTTAGGTTGACTTGACGAGTCTAGCATGTACAGACATGGCCTCAGAACACAGAAGACCGAAAGGTCGAGCATGAGTCGTATAGAAGATACGATCAACATGAAGATGTTCACCAATGTTGACTAGTCCGTCTCACGTGATGATCGGACACGGCCTAGTTAACTCGGATCATGTTATACTTAGATTACAGGAGGGATGTCTATCTAAGTGGGAGTTCATTGAATAATTTGATTAGATGAACTTAGTTATCATGAACTTAGTCTAAAATTTTACAATATGTCTTGTAGATCAAATGGCCAATGTAGTCCTCAACTTCAATGCGTTCCTAGAGAAAACCAAGCTGAAAGACGATGGCAGCAACTACACGGACTGGGTCCGGAACCTGAGGATCATCCTCATAGCTGCCAAGAAAGATTATGTCCTACAAGCACCGCTGGGTGACGCACCTGTTCTCCCTGCAGAACAAGACGTTATGAACGCTTGGCAGGCACGTACCGATGACTACTCCCTCGTTCAGTGCGGCATGCTTTACAGCTTAGTGCCGGGGCTCCAAAAGCGTTTTGAGAGACACGGAGCATATGAGATGTTCGAAGAGCTGAAAATGGTTTTTCAAGCTCATGCCCGGGTCGAGAGATATCAAGTCTCCGACAAGTTCTTCAGCTGTAAGATGGAGGAAAATAGTTCTGTCAGTGAGCACATACTCACTATGTCTGGGTTGCATAACCACTTGACTCAGCTGGGAGTTGATCTCCTGGATGACGCGGTCATTGACAGAATCCTTCAGTCGCTTCCACCGAGCTACAAGAGCTTTGTGATGAACTTCAATATGCAGGGGATGGAAAAGACCATTCCTGAAGTATTTGCAATGCTGAAATCAGCAGAGGTAGAAGTCAAAAAGGAACATCAAGTGTTGATGGTGAATAAAACCACTAAGTTCAAGAAAGGCAAGGGTAAGAAGACCTTCAAGAAAGAGGGCAAGGGAGTTGCCGCGCCTGGCAAGCAAGCTGCCGGGAAGAAGCCAAAGAATGGACCCAAGCCCGAGACTGAGTGCTTTTATTGCAAGGAAAGTGGTCACTGGAAGCGGAACTGCCCCAAATACTTAGCGGACAAGAAGGCCGGCAAAACAAAAGGTATATGTGATATACATGTAATTGATGTGTACCTTACCAGTACTCGTAGTAGCTCCTGGGTATTTGATACCGGTGCAGTTGCTCACATTTGTAACTCAAAGCAAGAGCCGCGGAATAAGCGGAGAATGGCGAAGGACGAGGTGACGATGCGCGTCGGGAATGGTTCCAAGGTCGATGTGATCGCCGTCGGCACGCTACCTCTACATTTACCTTCGGGATTAGTTTTAAACCTTAATAATTGTTATTTAGTGCCAGCTTTGAGCATGAACATTGTATCAGGATCTCGTTTAATTTGAGATGGCTACTCATTTAAATCTGAGAATAATGGTTGTTCTATTTATATGAGAGATATGTTTTATGGTCATGCTCCGATGGTGAATGGTTTATTCTTAATGAATCTCGAGCGTAATGCTACACATGTTCATAGTGTGAGTACCAAAAGATGTAAGATTGATAGTGATAGTCCCACATACTTGTGGCACTACCGCCTTGGTCACATAGGTGTCAAACGCATGAAGAAGCTCCATGCAGATGGACTTTTAGAGTCTCTTGATTACGAATCATTTGACACGTGCGAACCATGCCTCATGGGTAAAATGACCAAGACTCCGTTCTCAGGAACAATGGAGCGAGCAACCAACTTATTGGAAATCATACATACTGATGTGTGCGGTCCAATGAGCGTTGAGGCTCGCGGTGGCTATCGTTATGTTCTCACCCTCACTGATGACTTGAGTAGATATGGGTATGTCTACTTAATGAAACACAAGTCTGAGACCTTTGAAAAGTTCAAGGAATTTCTACTTGAGTCACGAGTTTGGCACACACTTAAGAAAATGTGGAATAGTTTCACAACTCACACCGCCTGGAACACCTCAGCGTAATGGTGTGTCCGAACATCGTAATCGCACTCTATTGGATATGGTGCGATCTATGATGTCTCTTGCCGATTTACCCTTATCTTTTTGGGGCTATGCTTTAGAGACTGCCGCATTAACTTTAAATAGGGCTCCGTCGAAATCCGTTGAGACGACACCGTTTGAATTATGGTTTGGGAAGAAACCTAAGCTGTCGTTTCTAAAAGTTTGGGGATGTGATGCTTATGTCAAGAAACTTCAACCTGAAAAGCTCGAACCCAAATCAGAAAAATGCGTCTTCATAGGATACCCTAAAGAAACTATTGGGTATACCTTCTACCTCAGATCCGAAGGCAAGATCTTTGTTGCCAAGAATGGGTCCTTTCTAGAGAAAGAGTTTCTCTCGAAAGAAGTAAGTGGGAGGAAAGTAGACCTTGATGAAGTATTACCTCTTGAACCGGAAAATGGCGCAACTCAAGAAAATGTTTCTGAGGTGCCTGCACCGACAAGAGTGGAAGTTAATGATGATGATCAAGATACTTCTGATCAAGCTCCTACTGAAATTCAAAGGTCCACAAGGACACGTTCCGCACCAGAGTGGTACGGCAACCCTGTCTTGGAAATCATGTTGTTAGATAACGGTGAACCTTCGAACTATGAAGAAGCGATGGCGGGCCCGGATTCCGACAAATGGCTAGAAGCCATGAAATCCGAGATAGGATCCATATATGAAAATGAAGTATGGACTTTGACTGACTTGCCCGTTGAGCGGCGAGCCATAGAAAATAAATGGATCTTTAAGAAGAAGACAGACGCGGATGGTAATGTGACCATCTATAAAGCTCGGCTTGTCGCTAAGGGTTATCGACAAGTTCAAGGGGTTGACTACGATGAGACTTTCTCACCGGTAGAGAAGCTAAAGTCCGTCCGAATCATGTTAGCAATTGCCGCTTTCTACGATTATGAGATATGGCAAATGGACGTCAAAACGGCATTCCTTAATGGTTTCCTTAAGGAAGAATTGTATATGATGCAGCCGGAAGGTTTTGTCGATCCTAAGAATGCTGACAAGGTGTGCAAGTTCCAACGCTCGATTTATGGGCTGGTGCAAGCATCTCGAAGTTGGAACATTCGCTTTGATGAGATGATCAAAGCGTTCGGGTTTACACAGACTTATGGAGAAGCCTGCGTTTACAAGAAAGTGAGTGGGAGCTCTGTAGCATTTCTCATATTATATGTAGATGACATACTTTTGATGGGAAATGATATAGAACTCTTGGACAGCATAAAGGCCTACTTGAATAAGAGTTTTTCAATGAAGGACCTTGGAGAAGCTGCTTATATATTAGGCATCAAGATCTACAGAGATAGATCAAGACGCCTCATAGGTATTTCACAAAGCACATACCTTGATAAGATATTGAAGAAGTTCAATATAGACCAGTCTAAGAAGGGGTTCTTGCCTGTGTTGCAAGGTGTGAAATTGAGCTCAGCTCAATGTCTGACCACGGCAGAAGATATAGAAGAGATGAGTGTCATCCCCTATGCCTCAGCCATAGGTTCTATTATGTATGCCATGCTGTGTACCAGACCTGATGTAAACCTTGCCGTAAGTTTGGTACGAAGGTACCAAAGTAATCCCGGCAAGGAACACTGGACAACGGTCAAGAATATCCTGAAGTACCTGAAAAGGACTAAGGAAATGTTTCTCGTTTATGGAGGTGACGAAGAGCTCGTTGTAAAGGGTTACGTCGACGCTAGCTTCGACACAGATCTGGATGACTCAAAGTCACAAACCGAATACGTGTATATTTTGAATGGTGGGACAGTAAGCTGGTGCAGTTGCAAGCAGAGCGTCGTGGCGGGATCTACATGTGAAGCGGAGTACATGGCAGCCTCGGAGGCAGCACATGAAGCAATTTGGGTGAAGGAGTTCATCACCGACCTAGGAGTCATACCCAATGCGTCGGGGCCGATCAAGCTCTTCTGTGACAACACTGGAGCTATTGCCCTTGCCAATGAGCCCAGGTTTCACAACAAGACAAGGCACATCAAGCGTCCCTTCAACTCCATTCGTGAAAATGTTCAAAATGGAGACATAGATATTTGTAAAGTACACACGGACCTGAATGTAGCAGATCCGTTGACTAAACCTCTCCCTAGAGCAAAACATGATCAACACCAGAATTCCATGGGTGTTCGATTCATCACAATGTAACTAGATTATTGACTCTAGTGCAAGTGGGAGACTGTTGGAAATATGCCCTAGAGGCAATAATAAAAGCATTATTATCATATTTCCTTGTTCATGATAATTGTCTTTATTCATGCTATAATTGTGTTATCCGGAAATCGTAATACATGTGTGAATAATAGACACCAACATGTCCCTAGTAAGCCTCTAGTTGACTAGCTCGTTGATCAACAGATAGTCATGGTTTCCTGACTATGGACATTGGATGTCATTGATAACGGGATCACATCATTAGGAGAATGATGTGATGGACAAGACCCAATCCTAAACATAGCACAAGATCGTATAGTTTGTTTGCTAGAGTTTTCCAATGTCAAGTATCCTTTCCTTAGACCATGAGATCGTGTAACTCCCGGATACCGTAGGAGTGCCTTGGGTGTACCAAACGTCACAACGTAACTGGGTGACTATAAAGGTATACTACAGGTATCTCCGAAAGTGTCTGTTGGGTTGACATGGATCAAGACTTGGATTTGTCACTCCGTATAACGGAGAGGTATCACTGGGCCCACTCGGTAATGCATCATCATTATGTGCTCAAAGTGAGCAAGTGTCTGGTCACGGAATCATGCATTACGGTACGAGTAAACTGACTTGCCGGTAACGAGATTGAACGAGGTATTGGGATACCGACGATCGAATCTCAGGCAAGTAACATACCGATTGACGAAGGGAATCGTATACGGGGTTGCTTGAAATCTCGACATAGTGGTTCATCCGATGAGATCATCGAGGAGCATGTGGGAGCCAACATGGGCATCCAGATCTCGCTGTTGGTTATTGACCAGAGAGCGATCTCAGTCATGTCTACATGTCTCCCGAACCCGTAGGGTCTACACACTTAAGGTTCGGTGACGCTAGGGTTGTAGGGATATGTATATGCAGTAACCCGAATGTTGTTCGGAGTCCCAAATGAGATCCCGGACGTCACGAGGAGTTCCGTAATGGTCCGGAGGTAAAGAATTATATATAGGAAGTGCTATTTCGGCCATCGGGACAAGTTTCGGGGTCACCGGTGTTGTATCGGGACCACCGGAAGGGTCCCGGGGGTCCACCGGGTGGGGCCACCTATCCCGGAGGGCCCCATGGGCTGAAGTGGGAAGGGATCCAGCCCAAAGTGGGCTGGGGCGCCACTTCCCCCTAGGGCCCATGCGCCTAGGGTGGGGGAAACCCTAAAGGAAGAGTCCTAGGAGGGGAAGGCACCTCCTAGGTGCCTTGGGGAGGAGGGATTCCTCCCCTTGGCCGCACCCCCTAGGAGATTGGATCTCCTAGGACCGGCGCCCCCCCCCCCTTGGCCCTCCTATATATAGTGGGGAGATGGAGGACTTCTTACCCCATGCCTTTGGTGCCTCCCTCTCCCTCTCCAACACCTCCTCCTCCTCCATAGTGCTTGGCGAAGCCCTGCCGGAGTACTGCAGCTCCATCACCACCATGCCGTCGTGCTGCTGCTGGAGCCATCTCCCTCAACCTCTCCTTCCCCCTTGCTGGATCAAGAAGGAGGAGACGTTACGCTGACCGTACGTGTGTTGAACGCGCAGGTGCCGTCCGTTCGGCGCTAGGATCTCCGGTGATTTGGATCATGTCGAGTACGACTTCCTCATCCCCGTTCTTTGAACGCTTCCGCGCGTGATCTACAAAGGTATGTAGATGCAATCCAATCACTCGTTGCTAGATGAACTCATAGATGGATCTTGGTGAAACCGTAGGAAATTTTTTATTTTCTGCAACGTTCCCCAACACTTAGCTGCAATCCAGTACTCGCCTAAATTCTCTCACTTAGAGACTTAGCTGCAGTCTGGCACTCGCCTAAGTTTGAAAAAATCCTACCGAGTGGAGAGCAATCCTCCCACTCGGGGGCTTAGCTGCAATCCAGTACTCGCCTAAGATCTCTCACTTAGAGACTTAGCTGCAGTCCGGCACTCGCCTAAGTTTGAAAAAATCCTACCGAGTGGAGAGCAATCCTCCCACTCGGGGGCTTAGCTGCAGTCCAGTACTCGCCTAAGTTCTCTCACTTAGAGACTTAGCTGCAGTCTGGCACTCGCCTAAGTTTGAAAAAATCCTACCGAGTGAAGAGCAATCCTCGCACTCGGGGGCTTAGCTGCAGTCCAGTACTCGCCTAAGTTCTCTCACTTAGAGACTTAGTTGCAGTCCGGCACTCGCCTAAGTTTGAAAAAATCCTACCGAGTGGAGAGCAATCCTCCCACTCGGGGGCTTAGCTGCAGTCCAGTACTCGCCTAAGTTCTCTCACTTAGAGACTTAGCTGCAGTCCGGCACTCGCCTAAGTTTGAAAAAATCCTACAGAGTGGAGAGCAATCCTCCCACTCGGGGGCTTAGCTACAGTCCAGTACTCACCTAAGTTCTCTCACTTAGAGACTTAGTTGCAGTCCGGCACTCGCCTAAGTTTGAAAAAATCCTACCGAGTGGAGAGCAATCCTCCCACTCGGGGGCTTAGCTGCAGTCCAGTACTCGCCTAAGTTCTCTCACTTAGAGACTTAGCTGCAGTCCGGCACTCGCCTAAGTTTGAAAAAATCCTATCGAGTGGAGAGCAATCCTCCCACTCGGGGGCTTAGCTGCAGTCCAGCACTCGCCTAAGTTCTCTTACTTAGAGACTTAGTTGCAGTCCGGCACTCGCCTAAGTTTGAAAAAATCCTACCGAGTGGAGAGCAATCCTCCCACTCGGGGGCTTAGCTGCAGTCCAGCACTCGCCTAAGTTCTCTCACTTAGAGACTTAGCTGCAGTCCGGCACTCGCCTAAGTTTGAAAAAATTCTACCGAGTGGAGAGCAATCCTCTCACTCGGAGGCTTAGCTGCAGTCCAGTACTCGCCTAAGTTCTCTCACTTAGAGACTTAGCTGCAGTCCGGCACTCGCCTAAGTTTGAAAAAAAATCCTACCGAGTGGGGAGCAATCCTCCCACTCGAGGGCTTAGCTGCAGTCCAGCACTCGCCTAGGTTCTCTCACTTAGAGACTTAGCTGCAGTCCGGCACTCGCCTAAGTTTGAAAAAATCCTACCGAGTGGAGAGCAATCCTCCCACTCGGAGGCTTAGCTGCAGTCCAGTACTCGCCTAAGTTCTCTCACTTAGAGACTTAGCTGCAGTCCGGCACTCACCTAAGTTTGAAAAAAAATCCTACCGAGTGGAGAGCAATCCTCCCACTCGGGGGCTTAGCTGCAGTCCAGCACTCGCCTAAGTTCTCTCACTTAGAGACTTAGCTGCAGTCCGGCACTCGCCTAAGTTTGCAAAAATCCTACTGAGTGGAGAGCAATCCTCCTACTCGGGGGCTTAGCTGCAGTCCAATACTCGCCTAAGTACAAAACACATCTCATTCCTCAAGGACGACGAGGGGCAGGACGACTGCCACCTTCTCCTGGGGAGCTTCGCCACAAATACAATGTGCGCTCCGTCCCACTCTGCAGTAACAGGGTGTGGGTCGACCGCCGCCTTCTCCTGGGGAGCTTCGCCACAAATACAAGACATAGGTCGACTGCTTCCCTCTCCTTCGGAGCTGCGCTGCGAATGCAAAAGTTGTCTCGAATGAAGAATGGGTTCACTTAGCAGGAGATTCATAAAGATATTCAACGGTAAACCAAGTTCGGGTAAATTTTAAAGGTTCCAAATCACGGATCGAAGTACTCGGATATGCAGCCCGAAAAAGTTTAACGGTTACAAAAACCACTCGGCATCCCGAGGCAAATTTAAGGTGGGACGTAAGAGTTTGTTCACTCCGCGGGAGGAGGGCTGGCAGGCTCGACAAACTCATCCAGGTCGACGCCGTCGGCTATCCGAGTGGCTGCAGCGATGAAAGTCTCCATAAAGGTTCGGAAGTCATGCTTCTGGGTGTTGGCGACCTTGATTGCTGCCAGTTTGTCCTGTCGCACCTCCTTGCAGTGGACACGAACCAAAGACAGAGCCACGTCAGCGCCACACCGAGCAGCAGACTTCTTCCACTCCTGCACTCGGTCGAGGATTTCATTTAGTCGAGTTATCAGGGACTCGATATCATTTTGGAGCACAGCCTCTGGCCAAAGTGCCGGGTCAATACGCGACATGGCGACCTTCAGTCGAGCCAAGTAGTCCACGGCACTGTCGATGCGAGATTCCAGACGGAGCAGATTCATGGCAGTTTCATCTTTCACGGGAGAGTTGATTGGATCCAAACCAGGCTCAATCCGCCCAGTCTCCTCTTCAAAGTTCTGGCAAAACTCTGCATTCACGATCCAAGGATAAGTCAATTTTCGTACAATGAGTCGACTAAAAAAAAGGTCAGTCGGAACAGAATGTGCACCTTCAAGCTTGATGAACAACTTCTTGGCAAGACTTCTCAGACAACTCTCCAGATCATCCCTCCTGCGAGCAATGCCTTCCATTTTATCGCCCTGGACGAGATTCGCCTTCTTCCAGCGCGAGCACTCCTTGTTGGAGTCATTCAGAGCGGTCTTCAGCCTGGTATTCTCTTCTTCCAACTGGCCTACTGAAGCCAGCTTCTGTTCGGCCAGAGCGGTCTTGTCGTCAGCCTCCTTACGAGCAGCGGCCAAATCCTGATCCTTCTTCGCCAGAGCTTCTCTCAGTTTTTCTGCAAAGAAATCATGATTGATTCAGAAATAGCAGAAGGGTACCCAAGCCTAAAACTGACCAGTCGACAAACTTGTCTTACCTGCGGCGCCGTCTCTGACCTTTTGCAGCCCTGTCCTGGCCAGCTCCAAGTCAAGGTTCAGTTGAATTTGCTGCTTCTCCAAGTCAGCAAAGCGAGCTCCAAGATCACAAGATTTCTGAAATGAAAGGGGAGAAGTTCTTTTTACAGCAAAAAAACAACAAATGCAATAAATACTAAGACTACGGTCGACTGCCCGCAGTCCACAATAGTCTCGGGGACTACACCCAGTGGGTGCACTTAGCGTGCCCCCACCGGTTCTGATCCCACTTGACCAGATCGAGTGGAAGAGATAAACTACCAGTTCGGTTTATACATTCGGCAAAATACAAAGACTACAGTCGACTGCCAGCAGTCCACAGTAGTCTCGGGGACTACACCCAGTGGGTGCACTCAGCGTGCCCCCACTAGTCCAAAAATTCAATCGACACACCCAGTGGGTGTACAGATGCAAAGGTTTTTGGAAAGAATCTTCAGGTAGCATATCCCAACAGAACAAGCGGCGACCAACTAACCTGAACGTTGCTTTGGAGAGCCGAGCTGGCATCATAGGCGGCTTGGCTGGCGTCCCGCACCGTCTTCATCTTCTCCATCATAATGCCCGCCTGGCGTATGGCTTCCTTAGCAGCATTCACCTCGTCCTCTGGGACATGATGGGTCGCAAAAACTGAAGGCGGGTCGACAGGGGCCTGAGCAGTCGACGGAGAAGGCAAGGCACTCGACAGTGGCTCAGCAAAGGTAACAGAACCCCGATTGACGTCGCCAGTGTCCTGAACAACTGGTTCCGCCCTCGGCGTCGTCTGTAGCGCCTCACTTGCAGGAGCTCGCCTATTTTTCCTCGTCGAAGGCCTCTCGGGCTCTTCATCATCATCAGGGAGGTCAATAACGTTGGGAGCTATGCAAAGTTCAATCATCAAAGTCACATCACCCAATGGTACGCGTTGCAGTTGAATCGACCAAAATAAAGACAGTATGGCAGGGATCATACCCGGATTAGAAGTGTCCGCATCCTCCATCACCTCATCTTCGTCCCTGTAAGCTGAGGTCCCGGAGGTAGCAGCGCTGACAGTTCCAAAGTTCGTCTAGTTAAAACAAGAAAAACAAACAGCGCGGAGCGTCGAGTGAATGCAAAGAGAGGCACTCACGCGGAAGCGACGGGGATATCAATCTTGATTTTCGGCAGCGCCTTCCGAGTCTTCGGCTCTACAACTCTGGGGTGCTTTGGCGCCTTCTCAGTCGGGGTTGGTGAAGAGATCCGAGGGCGCTTCGAAGACTGACCAGCCGGAGCAGTTGCCTTGTCACGGGCACTCGGCCGTTCTTGGTCAAGCTTGGATCGCCTCTCCCTGCGAGGAGGCGACTCGACTTCTTCTCCACCGCTTGAGTCGTCGCTTCCTCCATCCCCTTCACCATCGGAAGTCCACTCGCCACTTTCGCCGCCACTCGCCTCGCCCTTCAGAGCTTGCTCTTGCTCCCCGTTGGGTATTGAATACATTTCAATAATGGCCTGAAAGAAAGCAGGTAGATCAAAGTCAGTCGACGCAATATAGGCATCTACGCGAGTGAATTTAGATTACAAGCAAAAACTCAGAATCAGACCTGCTCTAGTGCGTGGGACTGGTCGAATGGAGGGACTCTCCTGGCTCCCCTGGGATTGTCCTTATTCCCGATAATGCCAGACAGCCACTTCTCCAGTGTGTCGTCGTCGACCTCCTCCGGGTGGATCCGAGTGGAGTCTTCAAGACCCGAATACATCCACATTGGATGGTCTCGGGCTTGGAGAGGCTGGATGCGCCGCCGAAGGAAGACCTCCAAGAGATCCATACCAGTGACCCCGTCACGAATAAGCTGGACCACTCGGTCGACCAACACCTTCACGTGCGCCTTCTCCTCCAGGAGCACCTTCAAAGGGGAGGGTTTTTCCACTCGGTCCATGGTAAAGGGAGGGAGGCCAGTCGATTGCCCTGGCGTCGACTGGTCTTTACAGTAAAACCAGGTCAACTGCCATCCGCGAACTGAGTCGGGAAGAATCATGGCTGGGAAGGAGCTTTTCCCTCTCGTCTGGATGCCAAGACCCCCACACATATGGATCACTTGGGTCCTCTCGTCACTCGGATTAGCCTTTTTCACTGTCTGGGAGCGACAAGTGAAAATATGCTTGAAGAGACCCCAGTGAGGCCGACAATCCAGAAAGTTCTCACACAAAGAAATGAAAGCGGCAAGATAAACGATTGAGTTGGGGGTAAAATGATGGAGTTGTGCCCCAAATAAGTTCAGAAACCCTCGGAAGAAGGGGTGAGGGGGCAAGGAAAATCCACGGTCGACGTGGGTGGCAAGAAGGACACGCTCACCCTCCCGAGGCTGCGGCTCAGATTCCTTCCCCGGAAGCCGCGCCGAGTCGTAGGGGATCAGGCCCCCTTCGGCCAAGTCGTCGAGGTCTTCTTGGGAGATCCTTGAGTGGATCCAGTCGCCCTGGATCCAGCCCCTCGGCAGGCCGGACCGCGAGGAAGATCCACCCCGCCTGGTCGCCTTCCCCTTCGACCTCGCTGTCGCCTTCTTTGCCCGCTCCAGGGCCGCTGTCTTCTCCTTCCCCATTGTCGCCGGCGAGACACGTACTGTGCGGTGGCGCTGGGGCGAGAGCGAGCGCAGCTGAGGGGCGTGAGGAAGAGAAGAGGAAATGAGATGCACTGTTCGGGAGACTCCGGTCCGGCGCTTTATATCAGGCCGCTTCCGAGTGGCTGATGGGTAGGCCCAGGCGGCTCTGTCAAATCCCGTAATGACCGCACGCGCGATACGTGGCGAAAAAGGTGGCGCGGGGATCGAGGCGGCTCCGCTCTATCCCATCCGATTACTGCGGCCTCCCCCGTCCCGCGCGCTTCCCAAAATTCGGATCCTGCGAAATCTGCGCGCAGCAAACAACTGGTCAGACCTAAGATCTCCTCCGCACCGTCACTCGGAGCCTTACAAGTAAGGAAACCCACTCGACAAAGAATTAAGAATGGATCAAGGCGACTGAAAAGGAAGTTGCTGTCGTCACTCAGGTCCGTTGATCTGAAACAAGATATGCTCACAGCATGAAAAACGAGTCAGAGAAGTTCTCAACTCCTTCCCCACTCAAACCTCAATCCATTCGGGGGCTAATGATGAAGCTATGTACCTAGGGTAGGATCATGGACCTGTCCTAACTGCCCTACCCAAGGACATCTCTAGAAGAAACCGCCTTTCAATCGACTTGGAGGTGTTCCACTCGACAGACTCGAAGACGCTCGACCAAGAAGCAATCACTCGACCAAGATCCAACCGCTCGGCGGCCAGGAGACCTAAAGTCACTCCGCACACTAACGGTCGGTCATTAAGTAGCTTTTATGGTCGTCATAGCACTTTATTACTAGCGTTATCAGTAACGCCCTGCCTTAATGTACATTGAACCCTTTGTAACGTGGGCTAGCCGGGGTCTTGGCGCACTCTATATAAGCCACCCCCTCCTCCGAGACAAGGGTTCGCACCTCTGTAACCCATATTCATATAATCCAGTCGACCGCCTCCGGGCTCCGAGACATAGGACTATTACTTCCTCCAAGAAGGGCCTGAACTCATAAACCTTGCGTGCTTACAACTTCTCCACAGCTAAGATCTTGCCTCTCCATACTTACCCCCCTACACTATTGTCAGACTTAGAACCACGACAGAGCCTGTTGATGTGGCATCCACAACTATTGCCATCTGCCTGGTGGAAATGTAAAATGCCACGAGATTTTTATTCTGTTTTAAATAATATAGAGTAGACAGACATGACAGCAATGTAGGGAAAGAAATAATGACACCGTCAAAGATAAAGCCTAATTCCCTTTCAGTGAACGCATAAAAGAAATGGAGTATAGAAACAAGGGTCAGGCGGAAAAAAATCTAGTTCTTTACCAGAATCATCACCACCGTTAAGAGGCTGGACTCGCAATGAGAAGCGGCAGCAAGCGGGATGCCAATGCCAATTGCCCTTCCAGCTGTGGCTGTGTGTATGCCACCGTACATGCACATTGGTGCCAGGGATAGAGAGACAAAGGTCAGCAGCGAAAGAGAGAAGTGCAGCGGCGGCCACATGCATGGGGGCAAGATGAGTACTTCATCTGTCCAGGTTTATTAGTCCCCTTGTGTTTTGAATCAAAATTTGAACATACATTTAACTAATAAAACATAAGTTATATTTAACAAAATAGTACCATTGGAAACTACTTTCAAATACAAAACCAACAATATAGTATTCTTGACATATCACTTATATTTTGCTAGTCAAATATCTGATCAAACTTTGACCCAAAATAAAATGAGGACTAATAAAACTGGACGGAGGGAATGGACAGAAGGGTTGACCAAAAGAGAAAAAGGTAAGGGAGGTGAGGGATCAAAGGAGGCAAACAGACGCGTGGCAAAGGTGCAGAAGGAGAAAGGTCACCGAAATTGCCTTCCATCTGATGCACCATCTTCTCAGGTGCTTGCGCAGTTGCACAAGTGAATCAAATGGTCGTTACATAACCCAGGTGATTAGGCGCACCGGAGTGCTTCCTTGGAGTAGTAAATGGCTGCAAGCCTGCAACTGGTTAGCTTCAAAACTTGGAGAATTTATATGGAGAACAATGGCTCGAGGCAGTTTGGAAATTAGATATACCATCCATTGGACAAATGCTACATTTTATTATCATAAACATTCTCAGCTACAGTACAGACCAACTTATTCCAACCAAAGCTCTGAAAGTAGGAAGCAGGCGTCAACAGACTAACTACTTTATCAGAGAAACTGGGGGAGATCCCTCTTTGATTCAAATAAAACACAACTGTGCGCTTTTACTTCATAAGATGAATATCCTAGCACTTGGTGTACTTTCAGATTAGACTCGGCTGTAAAGAAACCTGGAAGCGCAAGTGATGTATCAACCAAACGTAGCCACACAGATCCTTCTGCAGGAGCAGGTAATGTAGCACTTGCTGGTTCCTCATTTGCATTGAAACATATGTACAAGTCACCTTTGGTTAACTCTGGTGTATTAACATCATTTTCTGCGATTATATGCATGCAAAGAAACTTGCTAGTAGGATCCTCCCATCGTGGTTCAGATAGATTGTTCCCATGCCAACTTATGTTTTCCAGTTTGAGGAATTCTCTTCTCTGAAAAATGTCCCCTCGCCGACTCCTGAGTGCAGCTAGAAATGAAATGAATCCAGTAACTTCCTTAACAAAACTGGTCTTCAAGGCCTTCCAGTTTAGAGGAACTCTATCCTTGTATGATGTCGAACCAGCAGAGGAGTGCCCGCATTCATCTCCCATGTTCAGGATTGGAATACCAAGTGAAACAAAGAGAATAAATATGAAATTCCTTATCTGCCTTAGCCTCTTCTGAAGAACTACACTGTCCTCCGACGGTCCTTCTTCACCACAATTCCAGCTCGACTCAGAAGCAAGATCCCCATTGCTGAAACTCACCAAATCAACAAGAGTAAGCCCTGAATTCCTGGATACATAATTGAAAGAAAATGCCGGGCCTCTGTTGGAAAATAGGTCCCCGCTACCACACAAACGCGTAGCAAGATCACTAATAAGAGCTTCTCCCTTCAAAAAATTGCGCACATCAATGGAGAACCTTGTGTTCATCTCAGCCCATCTTTTCCAGTGAGGGAATGGAAACTGCACGTTAGATATGCCGAGTGGAGACCAAGGATCTGCAATGATCTTTGTCTTGGAAAGAACCGGGTCGAAAGCAATAGATTCAAGAAGGGGCGGTCGAGAAAGATATTCACCACGTGGACCCCTGACCAGGAAAGGGGCATTGATGAAGCAAAACCCATCAACATGGAAATCAATCACCCAATGGCGGAGGCTGTCCAAAATCAGATTCTGAGTCACTGGAGAATTGCAATTCAGTATACCCGATTTGCATCCAGCAATCTCATCAGCAATGTAATACGAGGAATTGTCAATGCCACTGATCGATATCATCTGACCATCTGCTTCTCCTTCAGCAGTATGTGTAAAAACAACCTCCAAGAGGACCTCTATTCCATTTCTGTGCATTGCCTTGACCATATCCTTCATAGCCGTGATAGCTGAAGCACTGGAGCCTTCACCACCATACGAGTCCATTGGTGAAAAGAAATGGTACGGGAAGTAAGGGCCCTTCACCTGATCGAATTGGAACACTGGTTCCAGCAAAACGGCATTGACACCGAGACTCCTAAAGTGCTCTATCTTTGCAGTCACCCCGGAGAAAGTACCGGCAACATTGTCCGGCAGACCGCTCGACTTGTCCTTGGTGAACAAGGCCACATTTGCCCGGTACACCACCAGCTTCTCCAATGGCAAGCATGGGCGCTTGTCCCTGCCCCAATTGTAGCTCGGTGGAATCGCCAACGATCCTAGGCAACTCATAGACGGCGCAGTGACCCCCTTCACATGAAGGGGATTGGCAGCAACCAGGTCACCGATCACCTTGGCATACGGATCCAACAATGGGTGGCCCATGCCGAACAGCCCGCACCGGAAGCCGTAGCTGCCGTACCCCTCCACGCTCTCCAGCGAGACGTGCCAGACGTGGCCCGTCCGGTTGACGTAGGGGTCGAGCTCGATCTCAAGAGCGGGCTTGCCGCCGCCGCCGCCGCAACGGCCGTAGAGGCAGAGCACGACGCCCTTGGCGCTCCTGCTGTAGAGGGCGAAGTTGGCGGCCCCGCCCTCCGAGAGGGACAGGCCGAGCGGCGCGGGGCTGCCCGGCCCGACGCCTACCGGCACGCAGAAGGGCGTGCTGCGGTGGGTCCGTATCTCGGCGCCCTCGCCGTCCGTGAGCAGGAACGAGAGGCTGAACGGCGCGGGGGCCGCGCGGAAGGAGAGCTCGGCCGCGGGGCAGGCGCCGTCCAGCGGGACGGCCTCGGCGGAGCCCGCGGGGCGGAGCACCAGCCCGCCCCCCCGCCGGGGCGCGCCCGGGAGGGGCGGGACCTCGACACCGACCGTGTACCCGCCGCCCTCCCCCGCGGCGACGGCCACGTCCACGACGCCGTCGTCGTCGGTGCGGAAGCGGTAGCACGAGCGCCCGGCGCGGGGGGTCTGGGCGGCGCGCGGGGCCGGGCGACGGGGTGGCAGGATGCCGCGCGTGGAGGCGGGCGGCGCGAGGAGGGAGGCCATGGGGGCCTGCGCGGCGCGATCAGCCGTCGGGGAATTGCGTCGAGCAGTGGGCGGGCATGGGGGACTGTGCGGGTTTACTTGTGACTGTGAGCGAGTGAGGGCGGGGCAGCACGAGGGTTGTGGGGTGGAGTGGGGGCTGGAGGAGGAGCAGGAGCACGTGGAGGTGGAGGAGGATCGGGACGGACGGCTCGCATCGGACCGCCGTTGATTGCTTTTTTGCTGGTTGGATTGGAAAAGCGACATGCGTGCTTTTGTTATCTTGCGTACGTGCGGTGCACGCCGGTGATGCCAGCCACTGCCGCTGTCTGGTGAACAGTTCATTGCGTGCGAGCAAGAGGCCCGCGTGTCGACTCAGCGAGTGCACGATTGGTTTGTGCACGCCATCGTATGAAAAAGGTTGGTATAGGTTAAAAAAATCAAAAGACTTCCGATATTTGTTAGATTTATTACTAGGAGGTTTTGACACGATCATATTACTTCAGTTTTGCTATTACTTTTGTGTAATTTCTCCGCAACTTCTACCTCACGTGAATTAGATCCTAGGTCCGCCCCTGCTTGAGAAACAAGTGGATAGAACTCTCTCCTCCCCCGCTCCCCCTCCCCGCTTCCGTGCCGGCGGCCACTCCGGCCCCGGCGTCCACCTCCCTCGCGCCGGCAACCACTCCCCCTCCCCCCGCGACCCTTTTGCCTCGATCATGGCCTTTGACCCCTCCAGCCTGTGTTCGATCTCCTCCAGGTTGCAGTCAGTGGTGTCCGGTCTTGGTCTCTCCGAATCGTTGGGCTCTGCTGGTTCCTTCGCGGGCGCGCATCCTTCTGCAGGCGTGGAGGCCCCGGATCCGGCTGCGGGCACGGCCACGACGATGCCTTGGAGAAGGCCAGGCCCCTCGCACAAGGCGCTCTGGCGTCGCCGAAAGTGGGAGCTCCGGCAGAGGCAGCTTGCAGCGAAGGAGCGGCCTAGGTTTTGCTCGCCTTCGTCTTCACAGGAGAGGGGAGAAATCTGGTCGGATTTGTTTGGGCTCTGCTTCAAGTGCTTTAGGGAAGGGCATCGCATGGAAGACCGCACCTTTAAGCCACTATGCTTTCGTTGTGGGCTTGAAGGGCACATCTGATCGGAGTGTTCGCGTCCCAGGAGCCCACGGCCGGAGGAGGAGCTCCGACGTGACGCCATGGCCAACATGGCGCGGCCTGATCAGCAGCTGCCGCCAATAGGACTAGCGCGCAGGCTGTCGCCGGTGACTCGGCAGGTCTCCCCCTAGGGGCGGCCCTCGTCAGTCGCGGTTGACACCATACCTGCGGGGTTTTGGCTGGCGCTGCCGGCTGCGGCCGCGGCAGCGGCGGCCATGAACGTCTGTGTCATTTCGCGGACTCGGGAGATGGATGACATGGAGCGACGCCTCAGGATGGCGGTGGTTGCTTACATCGGCGGCTCCCGGCCGGCGGTGTCGTGTGTGGAGGCGGCCGAAGCCATCGCGGCGCAATTGGATATCCCCAGACACAAGTTTCCAGTGCACAAGTTCTTCCCAGAAGATTTCCTTGTGGTCTTTGTGACACCGGAGTTCAAAAACAAGGAACTGACGGCTGACTCGGTTGACACGACTTCTTCAAGATGTTCTTCAGGCCATGGCTGCGGCAAGCTCAAGCGGTGACCAAGGTGATGCGTTCTCAGGTGGATCTGATGATCGAGCGCGTCCGGTCCCACATCTGGACCAGGGACACGGCTGTAGAGCTTCTCGGATCTGTCTGCCTGGTGGATAGCTTGGCACCGGAGACAGCCAGCCGAGAGGATCTCTCCATGTTCAAGCTTCGTGCGTGGTGCGTTGACCCTGATGAAGTGCTGGTGGCGTGGAGGTTGTGGGTGCCGGAGCCTGAGGTGGAGGGAAACCCTGCGGCTCACCGGCCTACTTCCCGTCAGCTGCTGGAATACAAGACGCTCATCCATATTGGTCGAGTCAAGGAGCACGCCGGTCCAGAGGGCTGGCTCCGGCCGCCTAGCTCGGATGGTAGCGGTCAGAGCGGCCTGCCGGAGCATTCTGGCAGCTTCTCTGGCAGCGGAGAGTGGCGGGTGCTTCCATGGACGCGGGGTGTTCGAGATGTTTGCGGTGGCGCGCCGGCGGGAGGTGCTGTGGGTGGCTCGTATCGGCATGCTCTCCTAGGGCGTGTGGGGCCCTCAGACTGGCGCATCCGGCCAATGGTCGAGACAGGTGTCAGAGTTGTGCTGCCGCCGCCGCTGGGGTGGGAAGCATCGCCGGTGGCAAGGCATGTCACTCTGGCTCTGTAGTTGCGGCGGCAGTAGAGGAGCCTGCCCGCCAGAAGGGGCCGCTGGCCATAGCAGATCCGGGGCAGGGCCCGGTGTTGGCCGCGGGCGGCGATCCAACAGCGCAATCAGCCATAGATGATACTGGGGCTACTACCTTGGGTCAGGAGTTGGTGGTGGCAGAGGCCCCACGTACGCTATCCCCTAATCCGAATCAGCCTTTGCCCCTCCAGCTGGTGTGCCAGACAAGGAGGCTGATGCAGCTCTAGAAGCCTCTACGAATCCCAAGGATGATGCAACTGGGCAACAGGCGGTGACCAATGGGGCTGATCAGGAACATGTAGTTAGGATTGCAGCGCAGACCAGTCAAACCCATGACCCGGAGCGTGGGCCAATCAGTGTGGCGCGGGACACGAAGCCGATGGGAAACTTGACCCAAAATCAGGACACGGCACCTGGGTGGGACCCGGTGGAGGAACTTTCGACACCCACCACGAGTACTCATGCAGAGGTGGGGGCAGGTGCCCCGAATGAGACGAGTGCTACGCTGCAGTTCGAGGCGGGCGGGGAGACGGTGACATGCATGGAGGAGCAATGCCTAGTGGATAGAGCGGGCTGCATGGATATGGACGTGCCCATGCACGCTACCAATGATCTACTTCTGCCACCCAAAGAGCAAATTGCGGTAGCCAACATCAAGGCTTTCTGCACGGGTTTACTGGAAAAAAATTAGCCCCGCCGTTGCTGAAGGAGATTGAAGCAGTACGAGGGAAGAGCTCGGAGCCTGATTTCACACCTCGTTGTAACACGTGTTCCACGGCAGTGAGCGCGCCAAGGAAATCTAAAATGACGACGACAGAAATGGTTCTTCTCAAAGCTCTTGGCATCTCGCCTGAGGGTTTGGCAGTTATCGACGAGGCCCTAGGACAGCTGCGGCAAATGTTTGACTCCCCGATCCAGGAGCCGCTGAAAGCACAAGTGCTCCCTAGGTGATTTTGGTAATAAATGTCAACATATCTCTTGTTGGACGAATACTTTTATCTAGTATATTTCAGAAAGTTCAAAAAAGGTGTGGCATGAACAAGAGGATGTGGAACCCCTTCAAGAAGCTAAGGACAAGGATTGGCAAAAGCTCAAGACTCTTCACCTTTTAATTTTAGTGATCCAAGATCACATTGAGTCCATAGGAAAGCCAATAATATTAAAAGGGGATGAGGTGTTGCTTAATGGCTTGCTTGCTCAAAGTGCTTAGTGATATGCTCCAAAGCCCTCAACCACTTTCTCATATCCACATATGCCCCAAACCAAAAGTAAAACTTGGCCCCACCGATTTGATCTATCCGGCGCCACCGAGTTCTTTTGACATAGCCATATCCAGAAACCCTAATCAGTTCGGTTCCACCGATGGGATCTCGGTCTCACCAAGATGGGCTTGCAAACTCTCTGTTGCCTATTGCAATTATTTTGTTCTCACCGAGATATGCAATCAGTCCCATCGAATTTGCTTGACTAACTCTCTGTTTTGCTTATTACCAAAATCGGTCTCACCGAGTTTGTGTAATCAGTCAAAATGAGATGAGGTTTTACCCTAACCCTAGCACATCGGTCCCACCAAGTTGATCATATTGGTCCCACTGAAAATCCTAACGTTGACATTTTGAACCATATCGGTCTGACCGAGTTTCTCGATTCGGTCCCACCGAGTTTGGTGAATTGTGTGTAATGGCTAGATTTTGTGTGGAGGCTCCATTTGAGGAGAGAGCCATCAGAACGTGCCTACACTTCCACCATTCATTTTCTGAGAGAGAACCACCTACTCATGTGTTGAGATCAAGATATTCCAATCCAACCACAAGAATCCTGATCTCTAGCCTTCCCCAAGTTGCTTTCCACTCAAATCATCTTTCCACCAAATCCAAATCTGTGAGAGAGTTGAGTGTTGGGGAGACTATCATTTGAAGCACAAGATCAAGGAGTTCATCATCAACACACCATCTATTACCTTTTGGAGAGTGGTGTCTCCTAGATTGGTTAGGTGTCACTTGGGAGTCTCCGTCAAGATTGTGGAGTTGAACCAAGGAGTTTGTAAGGGCAAGGAGATCGCCTACTTCGTGAAGATCTTCCTAAGTGAGGCAAGTCCTTCGTGGGCGACGACCATGGTGGGATAGACAAGGTTGCTTCTTTGTGGACCCTTCGTGGGTGGAGCCCTCCGTGGACTCACGCAACCGTTACCCTTCATGGGTTGAAGTCTCCATCAACGTGGATGTACGATAGCACCACCTATCGGAACCACGCCAAAATCTCCGTGTCTCCAATTGCGTTTGCACACTCCAATCCCATCACTTTACTTTCTTGCAACTTGCATGCTTTACTTTCCGCTGCTCATATACTCTTGCCATGCTTGCTTGAAATGTATTGTGAATGTTTAAACTTGTGCTAAAACTCCACCTTAACTTAAAGAAATTAAAAACTGATGATTTTCTTTGTTGAGGATCTAATCACTCCCTCCCCCTTCTAGACATCTCTTCTCGATCCTACAATTGGTATCAGAGCATTGGTCTCCATTGCTTTGGTTTAATCATCATTGGAGGAAGATGAATGAGTCTATGTTGGGGAGTCTTAAACGTAGAGTGCCTATACTTGATGGAGAGTTTTTTCATGAGTGGAAAAATGAGATGCTTGAGATTTTCAATGAACATCACTTGAACAAGTACATTACTAGCCCTTGTGCACCCCTTGTTGATCATTTGCATCCTACCCTTGATGAGTCTATTGACATGATTCGCAACCTTATAACTGTCAATCTTATTACTAGAGGTTTGCCTAGAAATTTGTTTAGGTGCTTGCCTGCTCTTGATTGTGCCTACACTATATGGAGATTTCTTGAGGAATGATTCCCAAACTATTCCTTGCAATAGATGAGATTCTCCATAAGTCTATTGCTTTGAGTAAGATGAATTCCAATGATCCTAAGTTTGGTGATTGTTTATTTGAGCTTAGCAACCTCATGCGTGCCAAAGGAGATGTTGGAATTATTACAATATCATCTCCGAAGCTATTAGAATTCATAAAGATGAACATTATGATGATCATTTATCTAATGAATCACTCTCTCTAGGAATTGATCAATCACAAGATGATGTTGAACATGGATACTATGATGAGGATGATGATAGTGACTTTGATCTCGATGAGTCTATGAGACATTTTGGTCTTATGGCTAATCTTCGTGGCTACATGGCTGGAGGAAAGGAATGGGTTCTTGATAGTGGATGTACCGATCACACGACCGGAGACAAGGATATGTTTCGTGAGCTTGCTGAAAACAATGGCCCTTGAAAGTATGTCACTTTTGTTGACAACTCAAAGGGTAAGGTGGTTGGCCTTGATAAGGTGGCCATCTCACATGATAGCTCCATACAAAATGTTATGCTCGTTGAATCCCTTGGCTATAATTTACTTCCCGTATCTAGGCTTGCTGACTTTGGCTTCAATGTCCTATTTACTAAAGTAGATTGCCAAGTGTTTCAAAGAGATAATCATAATATGGTCTTTACCGGTATACGTAGAGGTGATCTATACATTGTTGATTTCACTAAAAAGGCTCAACCTAGAACTTTCTTAATTGCTAAATCATCTAAAGGTTGGTTGTGGCATAGAAGGTTAGGTCATGTGGGCATGGGAAATCTTGACAAGCTTATTAAAGGTGATCATATCCTTGGAGTTAAAGATGTTATATTGGACAAGGATAGATTGTGCAGTGCTTGTTAAGTAGGAAAACAAGTTGAGGAAGTCACCCCGTGAAGAACATCATGACCACTAGAAGACCACTCGAGCTACTTCATATGGATCTCTTTGGTCCCAACGCCTATAAAAGTCTCGGTGGAAACTCATTTGATCTAGTCATAGTCGATGATTTTTCAAGATTTACGTGGGTGTTCTTTCTTGATGATAAATCATAGGTCCAAAAGATTTTCAAGAACTTTGCTAGGAAGTCCCAAAATCAATTTGAAGTGAAGATCAAGAAGGTTCGTAGCGACAAAGGAACGGAGTTCAACAACGCAAATGTGGATACCTTTCTTGATGAAGAAGGGATTTCACACGAGTTCTCGGCTACATACACACCTCAACAAAATGGAGTTGTTGAGAGGAAGAACCAGACTCTTATTGAGATGGCGAGAATGATGCTTGATGAGTACAAGATGCCAAAACACTTTTGGGCAGAAGTGGTAGAGACAACTTGTCATGCAACAAATCTTTTATATCTTCACAAGCTACTCGTCAAGACGGCATATGAGCTTCTCACCGGTAACAAACCCCAAGTTGGATACTTTCAAGTATTCGGCTCAAAGTGTTACATTCTGGATAAGCATCGTCGTTCTAAATTTGCTCCTAAATCTCATGAGGGTTTCCTACTCGGTTATGGCTCAAACTCTCACACCTACCGTGTCTACAACAATTTCACCCGAAAGGTTGAAGAGACAGTAGATGTGAAGTTTGATGAATCTAGCGGCTCGCAAGTAGAGCAATTGCCAATTGATGTAGGAGACAAATATCCTTAGAAAGCAATTCAAGACTTGTCTATTGGCAAGATTCGTCCAACGGAGGTCACTACAAAAAAAAGACACATCCATGACATTTTGGGCCGAATGAAATTTTTTTATGTCATACATATGACACTTCTATGACGATAATTGTGACCAAACCCGGTATCATCATAGATGTGGTGGGCTCCTACTTCTATGACAAAAAATCATGACATAAAATGGGCTTTTCGTCCTGGGAGGGCCGGAGACGCAGCTGCATGACATTCTTTAGACCGTCCATGACGGAAAAAACCATGGTAGAAGCGAGGGGGAGGAAAATTTCAGGGAGTTCCTGGTTACGGTGGGAGGTCGGGGGCCGAGCGATGCGCATTTCTCTCGTACACGTATGCGCGTGTGTGCGAGGCATTGGCTCTAACTGAACCCGAGCGAGGCGTTGGGCTCTAACTGAACCCGAGCGATTGCACTGCAGGCTACGCGTTACTAAACCCGAGCGATCGATCGATGGCTGTTAACCGAACCCGATCGAGCAATTCCTTCGCTAGTGCTGCTAACTGAAGCCGATCGATGCTGCCTCTGGGATGAATAGTGAGTGTTGCAGGGGGAGAGTGGGGGGGGGGGTTGGATGAACAGTGAGCGGTGGCGTTGCCTCTGGATGAACAGGACCCCGTGGTGTGGAGGGCTGGATGAACAGTAGACGGTGGAGGGGTGCCCGTGGAGGGGTGGTTGAACAGGACCTCGTGGTGTGGAGGGCTGGATAAACAGTAGACGGTGGAGGGGTGCCCGTGGAGGGGTGGTTGAACAGTAGCTGGTGGAGTAGCACGCGGTGGAGGCTGGAGGAGGTCGAGGGTGGAGATGAACAGTATCCCGTGGAGTCCCGTTTTGCGGTACGCCACACCCCTCCCGATGAACAGGACCCCTGTTTCGACCATAGGAGGTCCGTTTTGCGGTACGCCACACCCCTTCCGATCAACAGGACCCCCGTTTCGACCGTAGGAGGTCCGTTTCGTCTGTTTTGCGGTACGCCACACCCCTCCCGATCAACAGGACCCCTGTTTCGACCATAGGAGGTCCGTTTCCTCCGTTTTGCGGTACGCCACACCCCTCCGATCAACAGGACCCCGTTCCGAATGTGGGAGGTCCGTTTCCTCCGTTTTGTGGTACGCCAGGCCTCGTTTCCATTGCCTGTTCTGTCCAAGCCCTCCCGATGAACACGACCACGCATTCCGTTCCGACCCAGCCGGTTGGCTCCCACGCGTTCCGTTGCCTCCCGATGAACACGACGCATTCCGTTGCCTCCCCATGAACACGACGCATTCCGTTGCCTCCCCATGAACACGACGACGACGCTGTTTCTCCGTTCCGACCCAGCCATGTACACGAGCCCTGGTCGTACGTATGCGTGAGTAGGCGTTCGAGACCCCGCCCGTATGTACACATATGTGGCTGTATTTTCTTTCTTGCACCCTGGCCACTGTACGTACATGTACATGCTACGTGCGCGCCTCTACTACGACACGTGTGCGCCTCTACATCCACTAGTATATATGTACGTACACGTTCGCGACCAGAATGACAACGCTACGTATGCTTTGACCAGGTGGGTCTCGACTGTCAGACACTTCCTTACGTGCGAAGATGTAGCTGGTGGGTCCCAGCAGTCAGGGGGGCGAATTTTTTTTTTTGCTCGGACACACTTCCTTGCGTGCGAAGATGTAGCTGGTGGGTCCCAGCAGTCAGGGGGACGAATCGTTTTTTTGCCCGGACGCACTTCCTTGCGTGCGAAGATGTAGCTGGTGGGTCCTAGCAGTCAGGGGAAACTTATTTTCGTGAAATACGGTGGCCCGTCCGGTGGGTCCCCGCTATCAGGTGGAGGAATCATTATTTTGCGCGTAATAAGGAGGCACTTCCTTGCTGCGGCCGTGGACCCAGCTGTCAGCCTCTCCACGTACAGTCCACGTCCGATGGAAGTCGTTCCTTGACCACGTTGACCACGCTGCGTCGAGAGCACCACGGCGGTGGACGACGGCGAGGACTAGGAAGGGGACGACTCGGAGTCGGGGAAGACGCATCAGTGGATGCCCACGCGAAGAGGAGTACGAGGGTTCACTGGTTCGGCTGCGGTGTGAGGCTGCTGTCATCGCAAAATAACAGGGGGTGTGGGTGAGTAGAGGGATGGCCTGGCCAGCGGTGGGAGTAGTAGGGGGCGGTGAGGCCTCCGCGGCATCACAGCCGGCCATGGGAGGTAGGAGCACGCGGCACAACCGACGCTGGTTTGGGCGGCTGGAGCAAGAAGACCAGAGGTTGAAGAAGCACTACGGCCGTTGGATGAAAATCGTACAGTAACAGGAGCTAGAATCATTCATATTGACTAAGTTGACAAAGCCCTCCGTCCCCGTCAACTTGGTAGGCCCACAAGTCAGCCTCCCACTATGCTGGGTTCCAGCTGGCAGGGGCAATATTCATTTTTTGTGCGTAATAAGGAGGCACTTCCTTGCGTGCGAAGATAGCTGGTGGGTCTGACATGTCAGCGGGGGGCACGTTATTTTCGTGAAATACAGAGGCCCTTCCGGTGGGTCCCAGATGTCAGGTGGAGGAATCATTATTTTGCGTGTAATAAGGAGGCATTTCCTTGTGTGTGGCCGTGGACCCAGCTGTCAGCCTCTCCACGCACAGTCTACTTCCGATGGTGTCGTTCGTTGACCACGTTGACCACGCCACGCCGAGCGCATCCAATGTGGTGGACGATGGCGAGGCCCCGGACAGCAACGAGCCGGAGATGGGAAGACGCGGGAGTAGAGTCGCAGACGGAGAGGTGTACGAGGGTTAACTAGTTCTAGTGCGGTGTGGTTGGGCAGTCGGTGGAGAAGAACATGAGGTGTGGAGGGGTGGAGGGATGGCCTGGCCAACGGTGGAGTAGCGCTTCATAGCGAAGCGTGCTAAGCAGAGCTGCTAGCAGCAGGAGGCGGGAGGTGGTCCCGGCGGCGCTGGAGGAAGAAGACGAGAGATTGAAGATGGATGCCGGTCGTTGGATGTAAATCCAACGGCTAACATGTCAGAATCATTTGTTGACTAAATTGACAACGACTTGCGTTGGCTTCGACCTATTGGCCCACATTTCAGCCTCCAAAAATGTGGCACGTATTCAACCCATTTTTTCAGAATTTACAGTCTTTTTTTTGCGTGGTAGAATTTACAGTCAATTTGATCCTTTTTTTGAATTACACCCATTAGCTGGGCTGGGTGAACAAATAATGTAGCGTCCATGCGTCCCATTTATTTTATTTCCTAAAAAATTATAGGCCATTTGCACTTTCTCGAAATACACGATTTTGCTAGGCTGATTCTAATTATAATGTTGGGTTGGGCCAGCAATGTTATCAAAAAATAAAAAGGGGCTGAACATTTTGTTATAAATATATTTATAATAAGTGATATTATTACATTCGTCCTTAAATCCTACCAAGCTTTTGTACACAATCACTAGGATTTTCGTGCCAAAACAATCTAGGATTTTATTTGTTAAGAAATTATTTTTATAAGTTAATAAGATGTGGGATATTGTTTTCTTACATATGTAAGTATCTGTTAAATGTATGATGACAATAAAAATAATATATAATAACATAGAAAATAATTTAAATATATATAATATAGTTAGAAGGGAAACATAAGTTGGACCTGACGTTTCTATTCTTATATAGAAAAATAGAACATACCTCTGCGTTTTCTTCAAAAAAATACATAAATTGGGCTGCCAAAAATAAAACCTCGGATGGGAGGTCCATAGGCCGGTCGATACATGACGGCCCTATAAATTGGGCTGCCAAAAATAAAACTTCGTCCTTTGTTTTCTCTGTGTTTCGCACACTCGACATTGTGTGGGCATTTTGACTGTGCATCATATGAAGATGTGCTATGCATGAATGTTGATCAGCATGATGTTAACTGGCTGTTAGTTGCATTTTCGACCATGAATAAAACTTCCAACATGATGTTAACCCTGTTTGAAAAGGCCATGTTAATATAAATGCTCTGCCTCTGAAAGTTGTAGTTTCTTATCTGGAACTGAACTTGCAGTTTCTTATCTGAAACTGAAACTTGCAGTTTCTTCTCTGAGAATCACATTGTCCGCACTTTTATACTCCTATGAAACTACATTTTTTAAGTGCTAAAAATAGATCTCTAGAATTCATAAAATACTTCATATGCTCGATACTGGAAATCTGAAATTCAAAAGATATTCATATCTGAAAGTACTCTCAAAATACACAACACAAAACACAATTCACAACCTGCAAATACTGACAACCCTAAGCTCCTCCTGATAATTCACAACCTGCCCGACTATTGGGCTGGGGGGGCAACCCCCTCCTATTCCTCGGCGGCAGACAGCCGCCCCGTAAGACGATGTGAACGGCGAGGGAGACGATGGCAGGGAAGCGTCATCGGGCCAACTGCTTTTCTCCGCTTGCAGTTGGGTTCGGTCGACGAAGACTCCACCGGCTCGCTCTGGCAGGACACCCTCACAAAAGGCACCCTGTAGATGCTCGATCCTTCAATCTCTGGTGGATGCTCCATCTGGGATCGATACTCCCACCACCGCTCCCTCACGATCGGATTCGGTGAATCTGTTTGCTCCATGGCCCAGAGGAGCAGCTCTATGTACTCCGGCGCGACTCCCTCCGGGAGTATTGCCGCCTTTTCGCTCTATTGCAGATATTTGGCCATGGATGTCGCCGTCGCCGCTAGTTGGTCCTTGTTGTCAAACCAAGACTGTATCTCCAACATCCTAGCTAGCTTCACAGGGTCGCCACATGCGATCCTCACGTATCGGTTGTACTCCTCCATCGATCTACTTCTCCACAGCACCTTCACTCGCCGGCTGTGGTTTTTGAATGGAAGAGGAGAGGAGCAGTGCTGGTTTTGGATTAGAACGGGAGAGGAGCGACGCTGGTTTTGGACTGGAATAGGAGAGGAGGGGCGGTGGTTTTGAAATGGAAGAGGAGAGGAGAGGAGCGGCGCTGCATTTAGATTGGAACATGAGAGGAGCGGCGGTGGTTTAAGAGGAGAAGAGCGGAAGAGTGGCGCTGGTCTTGGAAGTATTTTTTGTTGTTTTGTGTATTTTGGGTCAAAGTTTGACCACGTACTGTATTTGACAAGCAAAATGTGAATGCATGTCACCAAAATTTGTATCGTTTGGTTCATATTTGAATGTACTTTCAAATTATATTATTTTTGCAACGTATAACATATATTTTATGTGCGAAAATCATGGTCAATTATGACCCAGAATAAAAGGGAGACTAGTTAATGTGGGGTTGCTTTCTTAATTGAAGGGTAAATTGATTTTGATTTTGATCCAGTCACGGCGCGCCGGCCCTCTCGTCTAATCCTAAATTGCTGCCGCACACTCCTCTCCCTCTTATCCATTGCAAAACCACCTCCTCTCCTCTCCATCATCTCCATTCCAAAACCACCGTCTCGCCTCTCCCTCTTCTGATCCTCTCCATTGCAAAACCACCTCGCACTCTGCATATATGCCGGTTCCATACATACATTTGTGCAGTTCCACCAAAATGCAGCTGTATAACCCTGTTTGCACAGATAATGAAAAATCGTGATTACATTATAGTGGCACTAGTTGATGAAACACACAAAATAAATAGAAGAAAATATTGCGATAGTATCATAGTATGCCATGCTGCGAGGGCGAGATGGGCCTGCGACGCCTCCACGAGTAGAAAAAGGGTCAAATGTGAAGCACATTAGTGCCGATTTGAATTTGAGTCGGCACTAATGTGTCCATTAGAGCCAGTTCCAACAGCTAGGCGGGCGGACATCATTAGTACCGGTTCGTGGCGAACCTTTAGCACCGGTTCGTGCCACGAATCGATACTAAAGTGAGTGGTGGCAGGATGTTGTCAGTCCAGGGCCCCTCCAGCACCTTTAGTACCAGGTTGTATCACAAACTGGTACTAAAGGTCATCATACATACACCCTTCGTCCACCCGAGCTCGCTCTGTTCTTCCCCTTTCCCCTCTCCTCTCTGTTCTTTCCCTCTTCCTCTCAAGCTCATCACACATTTTGCCCAAAATTTGTCAAGATTTGAAGGCCCCCATCCATTCAAATGATCACAAAGGTAGCAACTTTGTCCTTTCATCTCTCATTGCTAGATTAGCTCGTGCAATGCTTTATATAGTGATTGATTTTTGAGTTTAGTAATTTGGGAGGAATTATTTATATGTGCTAGTATTTGATTTATATGCAATCTGAGGTCAAAAATAATACTTAGTTTGCATATGTAGGTGTGGTTTACTTAGTGCCTTCTAAATCTCCGTCGTAACCACCGTCGATCGCCCGCAACGTCCCGTCGCCGGCACCACCTTGTGGTGAGCCTCTTGTTCATGAAGTTTTATATAAAAAATTGATGTTTGTGTGATTTGGATATATAGTTACTCGTATAATTATCTTACCCATACGTTGTTTGTTATACATAGTGCCATGGTTTTGATATCCGTCCCCGTCGGCCCTCGTCCGGGTTATGATTCGGATGTGGTATATTCTCTTTTAAAACTATTCATTGCATTTCGTGTTTATGACAAATTATGCCCATCAAGTTGACATAGATATTTGTATGTAGGAGGTAGTTGAACCGGAAATTCCAACCGACCCTATTGTCGAGAGGTTAAATTTAGTTGAAAGAGAAAACGAGGATTTGAAGGAAAAATTGAAAAGAATTGAGGGTGAGAAGATGGAATTGGAGTTGCATGTTGCCGATGTCATCGATGATCACAAGATTAAGATGGAGAAAATGCGCTTGAAGATTAGAAAGATTAGAAAATATGCCATTCATAGTGAGGCTTGGTATCATTATGTTGTTGGATCAATTGTTACCTTAGTTGCGATCTTGATCGCATTTGTTGTTGCATTTAAATTATTTAGCTAGAGAGTTATTTGTTTGTTGCATTTAAGTGTTGTATGAACTTTATGTATTGTATTAATTTGATGTTTTCGGTGCTGTGTATTGAAGATGAGCCGGCAATGGATGTACGATGACCGATTCTCTCCCGAGTTCATTAATGGCGTGCATACTTTTCTGCTTGCGGCTGAGGCAAACAAGCGGGCGTATGGTTTTATGCCTTGTCCATGTGCTGGCTGTAAGAATGGTCACAATTACTCTACGTCAAGAACCATTCACGTCCACCTGTTTGAGTCCGGTTTCATGCCCCACTATAATGTTTGGACCAAGACGGAGAAAGAGGGGTTATGATGGAAGACAATGAAGAAGAAGAGGACGACGACAGCTATCCTGGCCATGGGTTCCCTGAATACGATGATACAACAATGAGGGAAGAAGCTGAGCCGGTAATGCGGGAAGAAGCTGAGCCGGCAATGCGGGAAGAAGCTGAAGAAGAGGCATCGGATGAGCCCGTTGATGATCTAGGTCGGGCCATTGCCGATGCAAAGAGAAACTGCGCAAGTGATTTGGAGAAGAAGAAGTTGCAGCGCATGTTAGAGGATCACAAAAAATTGTTGTACCCGAATTGCGTAGGTGACAAGAAAAAGCTGGGCACCACACTGGAATTGCTACAATGGAAGGCAGAGAATGGTGTATCTGACAAGGGATTTGGAAAGTTGCTGGTAATGATAAAGAATATGCTTCCAAAGGACAACGAATTGCCCGAGAGTACGTACGAAGCAAAGAAGGCTGTCTGCCCTCTAGGGTTAGAGGTGCAGAAGATACATGCATGCCCTAATGATTGCATCCTCTACCGCGGTGAGTACGAGGATTTGAACGCTTGCCCGGTATGCGGTGCATTGCGCTATAAGATCAGCCGCGATGACCCTGGTGATGTCGAGGGCGAGCGCCCCAGGAAGAAGATTCCTGCCAAGGTGATGTGGTATGCTCCTATAATACCACGGTTGAAACGTTTGTTCCAAAACAAAGAGCATGCCAAGGCGATGCGATGGCACAGAGAAGACCGTAAGAAAGACGGAAAGTTGAGAGTACCCGCTGACGGGTCGCAGTGGAGAAAAATCGAAAGAAAGTACGGGAAGGAGTTTGCAGATGACGCAAGGAACGTATGGTTTGGTCTAAGCGCAGATGGCATTAATCCTTTTGGGGAGCAGAGCAGCAACCATAGCACCTGGCCTGTGACTCTATGTTTGTATAACCTTCCTCCTTGGTTGTGCATGAAGCGGAAGTTCATTATGATGCCAGTGCTCATCCAAGGCCCTAAGCAACCCGGCAACGACATTGATGTGTACCTAAGGCCATTAGTTGAAGAACTCTTACAGCTGTGGAATGGAACAGGTGTACGTGCGTGGGATGAGCACATGGGGGAAGAATTTGACCTAAAGGCATTGCTGTTCGTGACCATCAATGATTGGCCTGCTCTCAGTAACCTTTCAGGACAGACAAACAAGGGATATCGTGCATGCACGCATTGTTTGGACGATACCGACAATATATATTTGGCTAATTGTAAGAAGAATGTGTACCTGGGATATCGTCGATTTCTTCCGAGCAGGCATGCCGTAAGAAAGAAAGACAAGCATTTCAAAGGTGAGGCGGATCACCGGACGAAGCCTCGCCACCGTACTAGTGCTGATGTACATGATATGGTCAACGATTTGAAGGTAGTCTTTGGAAAGGGTCCTGGCGGACAACCTATTCCGAATGACGCTGACGGACGCGCACCCATGTGGAAGAAGAAATCTAAATTTTGGGACCTGCCCTATTGGAAAGACCTAGAGGTCCGCTCCGCAATCGACGTGATGCACATGACGAAGAATCTTTGCGTGACCCTGCTTGGCCTCTTGGGCGTGTATGGGAAGACAAAAGATACACTTGAGGCACGGGAGGACCAGCAACGTATGCACGGAAAAGACGACATACATCAGGGTCATGCCAGCTACGCTCTTACCAAAGAAGAGAAGGAAATCTTCTTTGAATGCCTGCTCAGTATTAAGGTACCGTCTGGCTTCTCGTCGAATATAAAGGGAATAATAAACATGGCAGAGAAAAAGTTCCAGAACCTAAAGTCTCATGACTGCCACATGATTATGACGTAATTGCTTCCGGTTGCATTGAGGGGGCTTCTACCGGAAAACGTTCGATTAGCCATTGTGAAGCTATGTGCATTCCTCAATGCAATCTCTCAGAAGGTAATCGATCCAGAAATCATACCAAGGTTAGAGAATGATTTGGTGCAATGTCTTGTCAGTTTCGAGTTGGTGTTCCCACCATCCTTCTTCAACATCATGACGCACGTCCTAGTTCACCTATGCGAAGAGATTAACGTTTTGGGTCCTGTATTTCTACACAATATGTTCCCCTTTGAGAGGTTCATGGGAGTCTTAAAGAAATATGTTCATAACCGTGCTAGGCCAGAAGGAAGCATCTCCAAGGGCCATGAAAATGAGGAGGTCATTGAGTTTTGTATTGACTTTATTCCTGACCTTAAGCCGATTGGTGTTCCTGAATCGCGGCATAAGGGCAGACTGGATGGAAAAGGCACGCTAGGAGGGGATCAAATAATATGTATGGACGGACATTCTCTAACTGAAGCACACTACACAGTTCTACAGAATTCCGCCTTGGTGGCTCCGTATATGGACGAACACAAGAATTTTCTACGCTCCAAACACCCGGAGCGGTCTGATGACTGGATTACATGTGAACAAACCAGGAGTTTCGCCGGCTGGTTGCAGACACGTACCATGCATGACGCCTCTATTGAAGATGACCTGTACTCGCTGTCCCAGTTACCATCTTCGAATATAATGACTTTCAAAGGGTACGAGATAAATGGTAATACATTTTACACGATCGCCCAAGATAAGAAGAGCACCAACCAAAACAGTGGTGTCCGCTTTGATGCAACAACCAAGACGGGAAAGGAAACATATTATGGTTACATAGAGGAGATATGGGAACTTGACTATCGACGTGGTTTGAAGGTCCCTTTGTTTCGGTGCAAATGGGTCAATATGACACGAGGCGGGGTAACGGAAGACCCGCAGTATGGAATGACAACAGTGGATCTCAACAATCTTGCGTATGCAGACGAACCATTCGTCCTAGCCAATGATGTGGCACAGGTTTTCTATGTGAAGGACATGTCTACCAAGCCGAGAAAAAGAAAAGATAAGGAAGCGAATGCATCATACGATGAGCCAAAGCGGCACATAGTTCTTTCTGGGAAGAGAAACATCATGGGAGTGGATGACAAGACAGACATGTCAGGAGATTATGAAAAGTTTGATGAAATTGCTCCATTCACAGTGAATATTGACCCGAGCATCCAGTTAAATGATGAAGATTTTCCATGGCTACGGCGCAAAGGGACACACGCGAAGAAAAAGTTTCACACCCAAAGATCTGGGATGTGATCGGCTTCACTATCATCACTTTCTTCTGTGTTTCACACCCAGGAGGGAATCTCTGTAATAGTTAGGGTAGCTAGTTATGTGTTTTGGCATTTGAAACGCGAAGAAATTTTATGTGCAAGCAAATTCTTTCATGCATTTACTGATTTTTTCAGCTAAATGACCCTGAAATTGAAAAGCATTTCAAATGAACTCAGAAAAGGTTGAAAGTTGGCATGGTATCATAATTTCACCCACATAGCATGTGCAAAAAAGTAGAGAGGGTTACCGCAAAAACTGGATGCACTTCGTGTACAAAATGGACAATCTCTTTCGAAGTATCAGGGTTTCGGACGAAAACTCATCCGTTACAAAGGCATTTCATTTTTTAAATAACCTAAGCATTACCAAATTGAATATAATGATAAAACACACTAATATTAAACATAAGAAAAAAGAATCACTGAAAAATCTATTTTCAAAGTTAAGTTATTCACAAACTAGTGATTCACACAAATTTCAAATAATTCAAAATTTAAACTATTCAAATTTGTAAACTACCGGTACTAACAGAAAGTTTGTAATTTTTTGTACCTAAAGCAAAAATATTCACAAAGAAACTCTAAATACAGCAAAAACAACTCAAAAATAAATAAAACAAAAATAAATAAAGCAAAAAAATAAGAAAAAAAAAGCCCGCCTACTGCGCCACAGCGGCCTGCATACGACTAGAAACCCAACCTGTTGTTGGGCCAGGATGCAGGCCCGCAAAGGCCTAGTAGGCCCACAGGGCAGCACAGAACATTTAGGTCCAGTAGGCCTGCTTTGGAGAGGAGCTCGAGAGAGCTACCGCACTGGGGCTTATAAACCAGTGCGGACGCCCCTCGGCTAGCGAGGTGGGACTAAACATTTCGCACCGCACCTGCGCCAGCGCACCCCCTTTAGTACCGGGTGGTGGCTCAAACCGATACTAAAGGGGGGGGGGTCTTTAGTACCGGTTGGAGCCACCACCCGGTACTAAAGGGGTGTCGTTCCCGCCGCTTGGCCTGGCCAAAACAGACCTTTAGTACCGGTTGGTGGCTCCAACCAGTACTAAAGGTTGTTCTATATAAGAAAACACTTCAAAAAATTTGTCAGTTTTTCATCTCTCCCTCTGCTTCTTTCTCCTCCGCCCCGTCGCCGCCGCCCCTCGCCGCCGCCCCTCATCGCCGCCACCGTCGCCGTCCCCGTCGTCCCCGTCGCCGCTCCGCGCCCCGTCCCCCCTTCGTCCCCGGCGCCCGGCCCATCCCCGTCGTCGCCGCCCCGTCCCCATCCCCGTCGTCACCGCCCGTCTCCGTCCCCGTCGCCACCCCCCGTCATCGCGCCTCGCCGGTGAGCTCCTGCCCCGGCCGCCATGTACCACACACACACATTGTTATAGAAATGTTAGCAACTTTTTCTGTTTTTTAGTTATAGAAATATTAGAAATGTTAGTTATATAGAAATGTTTTTTAGTTATAGAAATATTAGAAATATTAGTTAGATAGAAATGTTAGTTATATAGAAATATTAGAAATGTTAGTTATATAGAAATGTTAGTTATATTAGAAATGTTAGTTATATAGAAATGTTAGTTATATAGAAATGTTTTTTAGTTATAGAAATATTAGAAATGTTAGTTTTAGTTATAGAAATATTAGAAATGTTAGTTTTAGTTATAAAATTTAGAATTTGCATATATGAAATCACAATCCATCATTTAAAAAATGTTACTTTACTTTTGCGGCATATAGTATTTGTTGTTGACGATGTCCGGCCCGCATCCTTGCCGTCGACTAGTTCGCGACGACGTCCTGCTTCAGAGGACCCATGTCCGGGACTGGGCTCCGCCGGGCTGGCACTGGGAGGTGCTACCTTCAGGGGCGCGACGCTTGGTGAGGAACCCGGCCCCGGGTCCCGTCGTCGACCCTCATCTCCTTTGGTGGCGTTCGCGTGGGCCACTTTCGGTGCGGAGGGAGCCGGCCCCGCCGGAGGTGGTACGTCGCCGTGTCAGGGAGGAGGACGAGCACGTCCATCGCTACATGGCTGCTATGGACGTCAGGTTCTCCAATACCTGGCAGGTTCTTTCGGGAGATCACCCGAGCTATGATCCAGTGATGGTTCCTTCACTTTGGTTGTCCACCCGCCTCAGGACCGGGCCTAGATTACTCTCTAGTATTCGATCTTTATTAGCTAGCTAGCTAGCTAGTGATGTATTCGATATATAATATTCGAGATGATTTATTCGAGATTATATATATTATTCGAGACGATGTATTCGAGATTATATCTATTATTCGAGACGACGTATTCGAGATTATATTCGATGATGCTTATTATGTACTATGATTGATTCAGTTTTTCCTTATTAATTGATTGCATCCATGCATTGTAATTTGAATATATTTCTTTTGGATTAGTTAAATAAAACCTATGGCGGACAATACCGGCAGAGAGGGAGAAGAGGCCCTGTTCAATATCATACGCAATCCTCGCGGGCCAGATGATGATCAGAATGAAGAAGATTATGACGGCTCCGAATATCTAAACAACACCGGGGAGGGTGATATGATATTCGATCGCGACGACCGAATTGATGAAGTCATGAACTATGAACATGACGAAGAAAATGTTGATCTTGAAACAACAAAGACCGGCGAGGTATATATTTATATAAGCAGGCATCTGGTGATCATCACATGTTTTAAATGACTTGAAGATATATTAACGAATCGATCTTTCTTCTTTCAGCCATCCGGATCGAGCAAATCTTCAGGCAACAGGAAACGAGGCCCGAACAAAAAGTTGAAGGAGGGCGTAAAGTACAATATCGAGGCCATCAAACCTAATGGCGAACCATTAGCGCCTAAGAAGATTGCGGACAAGTTCATTCGTCAGTGCGGAGTTCTTGTGAAGGACCAACTCCCGATCTCCCTTCAAGAATGGAGAGAGCCAGCAAAGCCACGTCCAGGAGTTACTTTTGTCGATGACAGACAAAAACTTCTGCTTTGGGAAACGCTCATGGAACATTTCACCCTACCAGATCATTTCACAGATGCAGATGTGGAGAAAGTCAAGGACGCTGCTCTTAGGAAGATGGCGGTTGCATTCAACAACCACAAGAATCGTGAATGGGACCAAGTACGTCAAGGGAGGAAGGAAGACTCCAGTATTCGAGGGAACACTAGAGAAGCAAAGTGCTCATTGGGACGATTTCGTGAAATTCAAGGATTCGGAATTATCTAAGGAACGGTCGAGAATAAACAAGGCCAATGCCGCAAAAAAGGATAAGTTCCATAAGCTGGGGCCAGGTGGCTATGCGGTGGGAATGCCTAAGTGGGATAAGTCTGAGAAAGAGATGGAGGATGCAGGTGTCACTCCAGAAACATTGAGCTGGCCCCCCAGGTGCAGGACTTGGTTCTATGCGCATGGGGGGAGTTGGACCCGAAGACAGGCAAAGTTTCGAAGAAGGCATGTCTGGACGGAGCCGAAGATAAGCTACTTGTTGCAATAGAAGAGGCTCGATCGGGGGTGTTCCAGCCCAACAGAGAGAACGACGAGCTTACGCGTGCCCTGGGAAATCCTGAACACCCGGGAAGAACACGAGGCAAGGGCGCTATTCCGTGGTATGAGGGGTTTTCGGACTGGAACGCCGACTACAGAACCCGTGCGAGAAAGAAGATTGCGGAGGAGAAGAAGAGGAAGATGGAGGAGGAGCAGAGGAAGCTGGACTATGAACGCCTTCAAGGCCTAGAATCAGCGCACGCGGACTTGGCAGTCAAATTCCAGCGGCAGCAGGAGCAGATCGACTCACTTAGCCAACAAAGGGGGTCTGAGCAGCTGCAGCAGCTAGCGGATGATCCAGCATTGGATAGCACAGTCCCATCCATGCCGAGAAGCAGCGTGGGTTCTGCCCCGGGCGACGTGTTGCTTGATAGCTACCCAGTGGATGACATCATGGAGAACACTAACTGCGAGCTACACTTCAAAATGAAGAACATATCCATGAAGGTGGCGGACGCCGTTTCTTTTACAAATCCCCCCGAGGCAACCTTCCATTGCTACCCGATTCCAACGGGCTATGCTCGTGTCTTGGTTGATGAGGTGGTGGACCAATATTCGGGGCTAGAGCTTGACATTCCTGGAGGTGACGACGAGCACACACTGGGAGATGCTAACCATCGTATCATCCTATGGAGAAAGGATTGCATCATCTTTCGAAGGCCACCGACACCGCGTTAGCCGACTCCTCATCGAAGTCCGCCACCGAGTCAGCAGACTCCCGCTCCTCCAAGTCCACCAACGCGTCAGGCCACTCCTCCTCCAAGTCCGGCACAGCTTCAGGCCACTCCTCCTCCAAGTCCGGCACAGCTTCAGGCCACTCCTCCTCCTCCAAGTCCAGCAAAGCGTCAGGCCACTCCTCCTCCAAGTCCGGCACAACTTCAGGCCACTCCTCCTCCTCCAGCTCAGCCACGTCAGCCGTCTCCGCCGCCTCAGCAATCACGGAAGAGAGCCGCCTCAGCTATGGTGCATAGCGGTACAAGTCGAGGTAGTACTGGAGGTACAGGCGGAGGCAAGCGATTTCAATATGGTCCAAGCAGCCTCGCGCCTCTTCCGCAGAGGCCTTACGACAAGTCCGAGGAGGAAAACGCAGCCATATCGAAGGCCGAGGTGGAAGCCAATTTTGCACCGAAACCGCCACCGCCGCCAAGGGAGAAAGTGCCTGAGCAAAAGATTGACCACTTCATTCGTATGGCTAGAGCACTAGCTCCCAATCCCGTTGACACAGACTATGAGCGCCACCTCAGGAAGTGAAATCGAGCACGTCTACAGAAAGAGGTGAGCTCGAGCTCGAGCAAATCAGCTAGCCAAAGGAGCGGTAAAACCGTTCCCCAGCTGGGAGAACAGGCGGCACAATCAATCCCCCCGCTTGTTGTGCCAACAACACATGAGAGTACGCGCGCCCAATATTATTGTGGGCAAACCATTAACGTTCCCGGGCTGGGCGATGTGGTAATAACCGAGGAGCATATTGAGCAGGCTGAAAGCTCATGATCACTGTTGGACAACTCCTCGATATCGAGCCCATGTCTCCGACTAGAGAGGAGGAAATAAAACGGAAATATGTCCGGGGCCAACCTTTGGTCGAGCCAGACGAGGTCAAGAAGCTCCCAACGAGAATGTATGAATTGCATCAATGGTACATGGACATTACCAAGATTTCCAATCGAGAGTCCCTCATGGTGAATGTCAAGAAGGATCATTACTACCATGAGAAAGCTGTGTCCGTTGAGTATTCAGAACTATTTCAGTTATACAATCAAGACGCACTCGACAAATCTATCGTCAGTTGCTATTGTCTGTAAGTGATTTCTTTCTGTAATTTAAGTCTCAAGCTAGCTGTAGTGATCATTTTGATCAATCATTACCTGTAATTATCCTCACTATATTCTTTTCTGTGGTATTATGCAGGATGAAGATTTATGAAATGAAAAAAGGTGGACGCTATGGCATTGGGTTCGTTGACCCAAATACCATTAATGAATACACATGGAAATTAGATCCATATTACGAAAAAAGTGTAGAGGAAAGCATGCTAGAGTTCTTCAAGCGCCTCAAATACAATGAAGATATACTACTTCCTTACAACTTCGAGTGAGTCACACTGTCTTGTACTACAAATTCTGTTTTTGCCTACTAGCTAGCTACATGTTTTTGCTTACATATGCCCGCTTAATTAAGACATGCAAACGTGTGTGCATGCAGATTTCACTGGATCTTGTTAATCATTAAAGTTGATGAAGGAACAGTTGAAGTACTAGACTCACTACTTAAGAAAGCAAGTGACTACACCATCTTGATGGGATAGTCAACAGGTAATTTCAATCATTATTAACTATATCTCGGCCTATTATTAGTTCGTCATTTCCTGATATGAACTATTTAATAACCCCTTTATTCATTTTCTTTGTCGGCGGGCAGGGCTTGGGCAAAGTTCATCAGCGTCACTCCAGGCCAATGGAAACGAAAGCTGAAATGGTATCGACCCAAGGTAAGTAATTAAGTAGTACTAGCTAGCTAGCTGCCATCTCTTTAATTATCATGCTTGATTAATTATTATCTGATCAAATTCCATTCTCGTAAAGGCCCTGAAGCAGGCGCCGGGGAATAATCTGTGTGCATACTACGTTTGCGAGAACATTCGCATGATGGCGTCCGAAAGAAGCAGATCTCAAAGACAGGACTGGGTACGTTTGTCACACTATTCACAATTTTTACACCATTATCGATATCTAGTCACACAACTAATACACATGCATATTGATCTCCTTCTTAACAGTTCAAAGAGGTGCGGGAGAAGCTCCTACAGAGGAGCACATAGAAGCAATTCAAGAGGAAATAACGGGATTTTTGCTCGACCAGGTCATAGATCCCAAAGGAGAATAGTATTACCCGCTACCGCCCCGATGAACCACTTCCAATTGTCATCATGCTCCGAAGGCACCAATTAGGCTAATGCCACTGGCTCCAAAGTCACCAATTAGGAGAAATTATATATAGCTAGCTAATTGTATATATATATATATATATATATATATACATGTGTGTATATATGTGTGAATTAATGGTGGTTGTGAGACATTCGATGATATATATATATATATGATCGGTTCTACTAGAAATTCTATTTATATATATGCATAACGTGTACAATATGTAGTATCATAAAATACCAGCAAACGAAAAAGAATTAAATGGAAAACACAAAATTAAATGAAAAAGAAATCATAAACCCAAAACCCCCCAACCTTTTAATACCGGTTGGTGTCACCAACCGGTACTAAAGGGCTCCCTGCCCCCGGAGCTGGCTCATGCCACGTAGTTGCCCTTTAGCACCGGTTCGTGCTGAACCGGTACTAAAGGGGGGGGGGGCTTTAGTGCCCACACTTTAGTGCCAGTTACCGAACCGACACTAAAGGGCCTTATGAACCGGTGCTATTGCCCGGTTCTGCACTAGTGCTCATACGGTACGCCTCATACTGGACATCGTCCCAAGTCTCCCAGATACACCTTTGCCAGTGATGAACATCAGTGTACAGCGGTAGTACAAGGAGGCGCCTTGAGACATTCAAATCTCTATTTTTGTACATATCAACTAAAATTAAGCACCCCAGTTTGCAGAAACGCTTAAACATTAACAATGGGACTAGTTGATGGAACATACATTAATAAAGAGAAGCACTTTCTTTATCTACATTGGAAATGAAATGATAGAGATGACACTCGCTCTATTTTAACTGTATTATTACTTCATTTTATCAGTGACACTAGGGTTGAGCAGGTGGCAAACAAGGTGTACCGTGCGTCGCAAGGATGGAGGCCGGGGGTGCTTAGACTGGGATGCTGAAGCTGGCTCTTTCAGTCACCAACATGGATGATTCAATTCATGGGACCTTTTGGTGTAGTTCACCTAAAATGAAGCAATGTCCCGTGAGCTAGCAGCTTCTTCTTCAATTTTTTTTAAGAAAAGGGCTCCAGCCCTGGTTCCATTTCCATCAGAAAACGAAACCCACAGAGCTTCTTCTTTATTAGTTGCAACAAAATTGAGCAACATCAAGGTTGGTTGTGAAGCTCCTGGAATGCTCAACTATAATTTGGATATCATTTGTGCAGTTCAACTAAGATCGAGCGTGAAATGTATATCTCTGTTTGCACAAAAAAGGTGGAAAGGAGGGTGCCTAACAAGTGATGAAACATGAATAAAATGAAAAGAAGCATGTTCCTTATCTGAATGAAAATCCTACAAGGACAGTAGCAATTTCTAAAGCACTGGCATTACTAGATATTAGTGTGGGCATTAGGATTAACTATGACAACCGTTAAATACGACATTACTTTGGGCACGGGAGAGTAGGCAGACCAGGACAGTTGCATTTCTAACGAAAAGAACCAACTTATCTTAATGGGAAATTTTAGCAGGACATGTAAAGAAGTGCCATTGATTCATATTACTAGAGGCATTACATTGAAAACAACATTGGTTTAACGTGTCCTTACTTTTAACAGTGCGACTGCTACATTTTACCAGTGGCATTACATAAGAGTGGCTCGGGGCAACAAACATCAGAACAGGATATCTGGGTTGGTCCCATTTTTGTTCGGTATAGCCACCTTATACTGTGTGAGGCTAGCAAATCTAGTGCTGGACTTACTTTGTTGACTTGTCCCCCAGTTCCCACTTTCTTTCCCTTTTCAACCAATAGATCGGGTTTATATTGAGTTTGTACTGCGTTTCCCTTTATTCCCCTATTAGACCCAGAGACCAGTTGGATAGCCAGTCTCTGCTACTTTTTGCCCCCATTATTTCCTCTTTCGACCAAGTCCTAGATTCAGGTAACAAATCCTCCCCCACCCCCACCCCCTTTCTTCCTTGTTTGAACCAAGTAGTACTAGATTCGGGTGCATGAACTAGTTATATCTCTTAAACGTAAAAAATTAGGTGGTTTTCGAACAACCGATCGATCCTATCTACGAGGGGGCCTGAGAAATAGTAAAAGATACAAATGGAGCGACGTCAGGGGCTCGGGAAGTAGAGCAAGGACGATTTCGAAGGAAGTTATACCTGATGGTCGCCAGGATGTCGCTAGGTGGGCGGTGGGAGGCCGGATTTGCCCACACTACGACAGCGAGGAAGAAGGGATCGGAGGCCCTCCCTCGCCAGCGATGCTTGGGAGAGAACGGCAAGGCAGGCTGATCGGGACGCGCCCAGCAGTGGGTAAGAGCCGTCGCCAAGGACGACCACGTGAATGTTGCACCTTCTCACCTTCCCCGACAAAGAGGATCCGGCTGGATCTGTGACCAGTGGTGAGCAGAGAGAGAGAGAGAGAGAGAGAGAGTGGCCACCGCTGTCGTGTTTAGATCTGGAGAGGCCGAGACAGTGTGAAGAGAGCAACACTAGCAATCAGGCGCGGAGGCTCCTGCCTATATAGGGGAGTAGTACTAGTTTTCTTTTGTCTACCGGAGCTGGCTTGACCTCGTCAATGACTGTCGAGAAGTCTTCATGCACGTGGCCCGGAGGCGCAGTTGTCGTCATTTTGATCTGAAGCGCCGGATTATAACATATAACACGAAAAAATGCCACATGACAAGAAATCATAACCTCACTGCCCAAAGGAGACAACATGAATCCCGGCGGACAAACTAGACGAGGAACAAAGCTCAAATTAAAGATAAACTCGTAGAAAAGGGGTCCGTCGATAGATGTCCTAATTAACATAGCCGGCTTGACCTAGATGGCAGCCGAGTAGTCACTGTTCGTGCATGTGCCCCCAATGACTAGCCCAACTCAGTTGTCGCTGTTTAACCCTCGCAGTGATCCAAAGCACATGACACCTAATTTTGCGAGATGACAAGAAACCTTTTTTAGATTTCTCACCACAACTACAGCCATGTACAACACAGCCTGCACGATATGTAGACGATAGCCAATCCAGGCGTGTCTGCTAGAGTCTGGTCACATGCATGGACGAACTGATCTTCCGTGTCTTGCAGGGATCGTCCAGGCACCAATGTAGTACAACACTTCTCTAGTACTATCACTCGTCTCCCTCTTCTATTAAGTCACCCGACTTGCGGGGCCGGGGAGTGTGCCTATGGTCAGTTCTCAATTGTCGTCCCACATGTGTGTGTAAATGCAATATGACGCACGTTCCATTCGGAGAGCAGCGTGCCAGACCGACCGTCTAGGGTGTGACACGAACGCGACGGGCGTGCTGTATACTCCGTACATGTGTACCGCCGTTTTCTAGATGCTTTGCTCCATGGCGCGGGTGCAATCCATGGATACAAAATTAGTATACTGTATACTATTTAAAAGTCGAGGGCAGGGCTTTTCCTGCACGGTAGGCGGTGGGGCAGTTCCGCCTAGTCTGTTCGACAGAGACGCGAGAAGACGAGGGAGTAGGTTGCTGCAAACGTAGGGCTGTGTGATTTGACAGTGAGTTACTGCTGGACAGGTGGGGCCTCGTGATCATGGGAGAATGGAAAGCCACTACCCTGCCGTTCTCACGCTGGCAGTTCGCTCCTACTCGTCCTCGCACGTCCTTCAATACTATGGTGGTTCGCTCCTAGTAGTCCCGTCCATTCACATTATAGAGTTCCACTAATCCTAACCCTCCTCCCAAATCCATGGCATCCCAAATCTGCACGATCGGCGGTGAGTACAAGGTTAGAACCATCACCAGCGATGAGTTCGACGTCATCTACACCCGTTCTTCCGCGACAGTGAAAGGATGCCTTTCTCGCTTCAGACGCATGTTCGAAGACTCAGATGATGAGTGGGTCGTTGGGCTAGATGTTGAGTACACCACAGTCCTGGGACCAGAGAAGGATCTAAAGGACGAAGAGAGGAAGAAGCCCGCCGTGATCTAGGTTTGCGTGCATGACTTATGCTTGGTCTATCGCATATGCCATGCCGATGTTGAGTGCCAGGATTTTAAGGACTTCCTCCAGAGCAACCTAGTCAAATTCGTTACTGTAGACTTTGGTAACGACGAAGAAGTCCTGCGTCGGATAGGCCTCATTGTAGGCAACACCTTCGACCTCCAGAAGAATCGGCTGGTGTCCTCTCGTCAGCCTTCAATGCTGACCCTGGTAGGAGCCATGGTTCATCCTTCGTACGGTAAACTGGAGAAACCTCCATACACGTTTCATCGTCATGCATGGCAGCGGAATGTACTAGATATAGACCACATCCACTATGATGAAATGGATGGCTACCTTTGCTTCAATATCTACAAGGGTTGGACGAAGAGCAATAGCCAAGTGTGCGGTTCAAGCAAAGAAGTATCGGCCAAGAGGAAGAGGGACAAGGGCGAAGTCGAGGACGTGGACGAGGACTCCGAGTAAGGTGGCAGTGTCGTTGCTCTTGGTGGTTCTAATGCAGTGTCTACCAGAATAGTTGCAAAGTTTAATTTCAGGTGTGCTTAATTTAATTTGAGGGGTGTGTTGTGCTGAGCCCCCACCAGAACTATGTTATGTTTCTTCTCATTACTTTAACTCTTCAGTCCGTACATACTAGTATTTCTTACATTTCATATTTTAGTTAGTATAGTACTACCACTCGTTTCTTCACATTATATACGTACAATATATATATGGCCAACATCATATAGCCAGTAGTTTAATTGTCAAAGAATTTCAGGGTGCTCAGTTTTGTCAAATAATTCAAGGATGCTTAGAGGGTGTTTGGATCCAAGCGACTTATTTTAGTCTGACTAAAAATAGTCTCTTTAAGAGGCTAAAGTTCCAATCACCCCTGACTAAAGAGGGGCTAAAACTAGTCTTGAGACTAAATTTTTTTGGTCAAGGGTACTGATAACCCACAAGTATAGGGGATCGCAACAGCTTTCGAGGGTAGAGTATTCAACCCAAATTTATTGATTCGACACAAGGGGAGCCAAAGAATATTCTCCAGTATTAACAGCTGAGTTGTCAATTCAACCACACCTAGAAACTTAGTATCTGCAGCAAAGTGTTTAGTAGCAAAGTAATATGATAGTGATGGTAACGGTAACAAAAGAGTAACGAAAGCAAAGTAATGTTTTTGGTATTTTGTAGTGATTGTAACAATAGCAACTGGAAAGTAAATAAGCGTAAACCAGTATATGGAAAGCTTGTAGGCATTAGGGATGGCAATGGGTCGGGTTTGGGGCGGGTTGAGCTGGTCCAAATCCAACCCATGACCCATCTTCCTACCCTCTGCCCATCCACCAAATTATCCATGGGCACAACTTGCGCCCATGCCCAAACTGACTAGAAACCCACATACCCATGGAGCTCCATGGGCATAGAAAAGTCAGCATGAAGCCTTCACGAAGATCAAATTAACTCATCATCATTCACTCATAAACGACAACATAAACTACATGCAAAAGTAGGCAACAAGTAATACGATGAGTCCTTAAGTGTGACATACCAGAGGTTGATTCTGCAGCATATAACTTATGGCACCAGTTGCATATTGCCTGCCATTTCCCATTGATCCGCTCTTTCTACTGTCACTGGCATATGGCCCCACATGTCATACGGGTGCCCAACCTGACTGTTCGTGGGTATCCATATCCACGGACCCATGGGCAGAAATGCACTCCATACCCTTACCCAACCAGGTCGGGTATCCATGGGTATCCAGATCCATGGATAAAATTGCCATCCCTAGTAGGCATTGGATCAATGATGGATAATTATGCTGGATGCGGTTCATCATGTAACAGTCATAACATAGGGTGACACAGAACTAGCTCCAATTCGTCAATGTAATGTAGGCATGTATTCCGAATATAGTCATAGGTGCTTATGGAAAAGAACTTGCATGACATCTTTTGTCCTACCCTCCCGTGGCAGCGGGGTCCTAATGGAAACTAAGGGATATTAAGGCCTCCTTTTAATAGAGAACCGGAACAAAGCATTAGCACATAGTGAATACATGAACTCCTCAAACTACGGTTATCACCGGTAAGTATCCCGATTATTGTCACTTCGGGGTTAACGGATCATAACACATAATAGGTGACTATAGACTTGCAAGATAGGATCAAGAACACTCATATATTTATGAAAACATAATAGGTTCAGATCTGAAATCATGGCACTCGGGCCCTAGTGACAAGCATTAAGCATAGCAAAGTCATAGCAACATCAATCTCAGAACATAGTGGATAATAGGGATCAAACCTTAACAAAACTAACTCGATTACATGATAAATCTCATCCAACCCATCACTGTCCAGCAAGCCTACGATGGAATTACTCACGCACGGCGGTGAGCATCATGAAATTGGCGATGGAGGATGGTTGATGATGACGATGGCGACGAATCCCCCTCTCCGGAGCCCCGAACGGACTCCAGATCAGCCCTCCTGAGAGGTTTTAGGGCTTGGCGGCGGCTCCGTATTGTAAAACGCGATGATTTCTTCTCTCACATTTTTTATCCCCGAAATCAGTTATATAGAATTGGAGTTGGAGTCGGGAGGTCTCCAGGGGGCCCACGAGGTAGGGGGCGCGCCCTAGGGGGGGCCCACACCCTCGTGGCAAGGGTGTGGGCCCCCTGGTCTTCATCTTTGGCAAGGATTTTTTATTATTTATTGTAAGATATTCCGTGGAGTTTCAGGTCATTCCGAGAACTTTTGTTTTCTGCACATAAAACAACATCATGGCAATTCTGCTGAAAACAGCGTCAGTCTGGGTTAGTTCCATTAAAATCATACAAGTTAGATTCCAAAACAAGGGCAAAAGTGTTTGGAAAAGTAGATACGGCGGAGACATATCAACTCCCCCAAGCTTAAACCCTTGCTTGTCCTCAAGCAATTCAGTTGACAAACTGAAAGATATAAAGAAAAACTTTTACAAACTCTGTTTTCTCTTGTTGTTGTAAATGTGTCAAGCTAGCATTCAAGTTTTCAGCAAAGATTATAACTAACCATATTTGCAATAATTCTCAGGTCTCATGATTACCCATATCAATAGCATAATCAACTAGCAAGCCATAATAATAAATCTCGAATGACAACACTTACTCAAAACAATCATAATATGATATAACAAGATGGTATCTCGCTAGCCCTTTGTGAGACCGCAAAACATAAATGCAGAGCACCTTTAAAGATCAAGGACTGACTAGACATTGTAATTCATGGTAAAAGAGATCCAATCATAGTCACATCCAATATAAATTAACAGTAATGAATGCAAATGACAGCGGTGCTCTCCAACTGGTGCTTTTTAATAAGAGGATGATGACTCAGCATAAAAGTAAATAGATAGGCCCTTCGCAGAGGGAAGCAGGGATTTGTAGAGGTGCCAGAGCTCGGTTTTGAAATAGAGGTGAATAATATTTTGAGCGGTGTACTTTCATTGTCAACATAACAACCAAGAGATGGCGATATCTTCCATGCTACACACATTATAGGCGGTTCCCAAATAGAATGGTAAAGTTTACACTCCCCCTCCACCAACAAACATCAATCCATGGCTTGCTCGAAACAACGAGTGCCTCCAACATACATCAGGTCCCAGGGGGAGTTTTGTTTTGCAATTATTTTTTATTTAGTTTGCATAAAGCATGGGACTGGGCATCCCGATGACCAGCCATTTTCTCGTGAGTGAGGAGCGGAGTCCACTCTTGAGAATAACCCGCCTAGCATGGAAGATATAGGCAGCCCTAGTTGATACATGAGCTATTCGAGCATACAAAACAGGATGATTATTTGAAGGTTTAGAGTTTGGCACATACAAATTTACTTGGAATGGCAGGTAGATACCACATATAGGAAGGTATAGTGGACTCATGTGGAATAACTTTGGGGTTTAAGGAGTTTGGATGCACAAGTAGTATTCCCGCTTAGTACAGGTGAAAGCTAGCAAAAGACTGGAAAGCGACCAACTAGAGAGCGACAACAGCCATGTACATGCATTAAAATTAATAAACATTGGATGCAAGCATGAGTAGGATATAATCCACCATGAACATAAATATCGTGAAGGCTATGTTGATTTGTTTCAACTACATGCGTGAACATGTGCCAAGTCAAGTCACTTAAATCATTCGAAGGAGGATACCACCCCATCATACCACATCATAACCATCTCAATAGCATGTTGGCACGCAAGGTAAACCATTATAACTCATAGCTAATCAAGCATGGCACAAGCAACTATGATCTCTAATTGTCATTGCGAACATGTTTATTCATAACAAGCTGAATCAAGAACGATGAACTCATCATATTTACAAAAACAAAAGAGGTCGAGTTCGTACCAACTTTTCTCATCTCAGTCAGTCCATCAAATATCATCATAATTGCCTTTCACTTGCACGACCGAACGATGTGAATAATAATAAGAGTGCACATGCATTGGACTAAGCTGGAATCTGCGAGCATTCAATAAACATGAGAAGACAAAGCAATATGGGCTCTTGGTTAAATCAACAATAAAGCATGTAAGAGCCACTTCAACAATTTAATTATGGTCTTCTCCTATCGACCCCCAAAGAAAAGAAAAGAAATAAAACTATTTGCACGGGAAAGCTCCCAACAAGCAAAAGAAGAACAAGAAATATTTTTGGGTTTTCTTTTTAATTATTTCTACAACAAGAAAAGTAAACTACTACTAATTTTTTTGGTTTTTCTTAAGGTTTATTAAACACACAAGAAGAAAGCATAAAAAGGAAAATAAACTAGCATGGATGATACAATGAAAAAGTATGAGCACTGACATCTAGCAATGAGTGTGTGTGAACATAAATGTAATGTCGGTGAGAAATACATACTCCCCCAAGCTTAGGCTTTTGGCCTAAGTTGGTCTATGGCCACGGTTGGCCTGGCTGATATCCATAATAATAGTTGTTGGGGTCGTACTGTGATGCAGCGGCTATCGCCTACTGAGCTGCAGTGTGGCGACGAGCGGACTCTGCTCTCCTCTCGTACTCATCTGCCAACTCTCTGGTAATAGTATATCTTCCTCTTGCCTGATAATCAAAGAAAGCAGGAGCAGGGAGAGTAATACGGACAACACAACGTCTGTCAAAGATTAGTCGGTACTGGAGAGGCGATTTGTTCCTCTCGACAAAATGGTGAGAAACCATAGAATCAAAATCTAAATAAGCAGGAGGCAACTACATGTCTCCTTCACGAACATCTATCTCAAGAAATTTAGCTAAGCGGGTTGCATAAATTCCTCCAAAGAAATCTCCATTATATCTATTATGATGCAACCTACGAGCTACAATGGCTCCCATATGATAAGATTGGTCTCCTGACACAACACTCCTGAGAATGCTAAGGTCAGGGACACACATGTGAAAAGCTTCATCCTTAGTATTTATGCACCTACCTATGAAGAGAGCAAAATAATGTATAGCAGGAAAGTGAATGCTCCCTATGGTAGCTTGCGTTATATCTCTAGATTCCCCTACAATTATACTAGCAAGAAGGTTTCTAAATTCAGATTTAGGGGGATCCCTAACACTACCCCATTGTGGAAGTTTGCAAGCAAAAGTGAAATCCTCTAAGTCCATGGTATAAGATTTGTCATAAAGATCAAACATGACTGAAGGAGAATTACACGAAGATGAATACTCAAACCTCCTCACAAAAGAGCTTGTGAGATCATGATACTGGGGGCATTTGTCTGCCTCAAAGTCCTCAAGACCGGCATTACGCAAATATGCGTTAAATTCTTTAATTCCCGCTCGCTCCATAAAATTTTCAGAAGGCCACTCACAAGGACGCACTGGAGCGTCTCTTGGTGGCTCTTCGTCAGCATCACGCATTGCAAGCCTAGGTCCTTGCTTCTTTGAAGAACCACCTTGGAACATTTTCCTAAGAATTTTTCTTCCTCTGAAAAATTCTGAAATTTTTTAGTAACTTCAAAATAAAAGTAAACCAAACTCAATAATATTGATAGAAACCACTCCTACAAGTGCCTATGGCCTATATCATGCATCAAAACTACTTTTGACCATATAAATTTGACATGCAAGCTCAAGAACAGGGTCACCTAAGCAGCAAAAAATTTCAATGAATAAAGCACTAGAACAAAAACTAATTGGACCAATGGAGGAGTCACATACCAAGGAACAATCTCCCCAAGCAGTTTTGTGAGAGGTGCTTTGAGCAAGGAGATCGAAAATTACAGCAAAGAGAGCTGGAACTCGTGCTTGAGTTGGTTTTTCGTGTTTGGGGGAGGAGGAAGAAGAGGATGTGTGCAGGAATAAGTGGAGGAGGGCCATCGTGGGCCCACGAGGCAGGGGGCGTGCCCTAGGGGTTGGGCGCGCCCTCCACCGTCGTGGCAAGGTGGTTGCCCCCTGGTGTGTTCTTTGTTCCATAAATCCTCAAATATTCTAGAAAAAATCATATTTAATTTTCAGGGCATTTGGAGAACTTTTATTTTCGAGGTATTTTTATATTGCACGGATAATCAGATAACAGACAGAAAATTATTTATTTTCACTTTATTTCAACTAAATAACAGAAAGTATAGAGGGGTACAGAAGGTTGTGCTTCTAGTTTCATCCATCTCATGCTCATCAAAAGGAATCCACTAACAAGGTTGATCAAGTCTTGTTAACAAACTCATTCCGATTAACATGAAACCGGAGAAATTTATAATAACACTAGGTTACCTCAACGGGGATATGCACATCCCCAATAATAAGTATATCATATTTCTTCTTGATAGTAGGAAGAGGAAATTCAAAACCTCCAAATATAATCGATGGAATTTTTCCGATAGAATTGGTACTATGAACTTGAGGTTGTTTCCTCGAAAAATGTACTGTATGCTCATTACCATTGACATGAAAAGTGACATTGCCTTTGTTGCAATCAATAACAGCCCCTGCAGTATTAAGAAAAGGTCTTCCAAGAATAATAGACATACTATCGTCCTCGGGAATATCAAGAATAACAAAGTCCATTAAAATAGTAACGTTTGCAACTACAACAGGCACATCCTCAAAAATACCGACAGGTATAGCAGTTGATTTATCAGCCATTTGCAAAGATATTTTAGTAGGTGTCAACTTATTCAAATCAAGTCCACGATATAAAGAGAGAGGCAGAACACTAACACCGGCTCCAAGATCACATAAAGCAGTTTTAGCATAGTTTCTTTTAATGGAGCATGGTATAGTAGGTACTCCTGGATCTCCAAGTTTCTTTGGTATTCCACCCTTAAAAGTATAATTAGCAAGCATGGTGGAAATTTCAGCTTCTGGTATCTTTCTTTTATTTGTAATAATATCTTTCATATACTTAGCATAAGGATTTGTTTTGAGCATATCAGTTAATCGCATACACAAAAAGATAGGTCTAATCATTTCAGCAAAGCGCTCAAAATCCTCATCATCCTTTTTCTTGGATGGTTTGGGAGGAAAAGGCATGGGTTTCTGAACCCAAGGTTTTCTTTCTTTACCATGTTTCCTAGCAACAAAGTCTTTCTTATCATAACGTTGGTTCTTTGATTATGGGTTATCAAGATCAACAACAGGTTCAATTTCTACATCATTATCATTACTAGGTTGAGCATCATCATGAACATCATCATTAATATTTTCAGTAGGTTCATGTTCATTTACAGATTGTGTTTCAGCATCAGACATAGAGATACCATTTGGATTATCAGGTGGTTCAGCAATAGGTTCACTAGAAGTTTGCACAGTTCTGTTATTTTCTTTTTCTTCTTTTTAGAAGAACTAGGTGCATCAATATTATTTCTCTGGGAATCTTGTTCAATTCTCTTAGGGTGGCGTTCAGGACACAAAGGTTCCCGAGTCATTCTACCAGTTCTAGTAGCCACCTTAACAACATAATTATTTTCCTTACTATTCATCTCATTGAGCAATCCTTTTGAGCTTTAAGTACTTGTTCTACTTGAGTGGTACCATAGAAGCATGTTTACTAATAAGTTTAAGTTCACCTCTAATATTAGCCATATAATCACCCAAGTATTTAATCATATCAGCATCTTGTTTTAATTGTCTACCAAAATAAGCATTGAAGTCTTCTTGCTTAAACATAAAATTATCAAACTCATCCAAGCATTGACTAGCAATTTTAGCAGGAGGGATTTCAGCTTTATCATATCTATAGAGAGAATTTACCTTTACTACCCGTGTCGGGTTATCGAGGTCTGGAGGTTCTTCACTAAATAAAGGATCAAGATCATATGTTTCTTCGGCAGGCGGTAAATTAAGACCATGTATTTCTTCAATAGGAGGTAACTTCTTAACATCTTCAGTTTTAATACCTTTTTCTTTCATAGATTTCTTTGCCTCTTGCATATCTTCGGGACTGAGAAATAGAACACCTCTCTTCTTCGGAGTTGGTTTAGGAATAGGATCATTAATTGGAGCAGGAGCTGGCTCAGGAGGTGCCCAATTATTTTCATTTGTCAACATATTATTCAATATGATTTCAGCTCCATCCGGTGTTCTTTCCCTGAAAAGAGAACCAGCACAACTATCCAGGTAATCTCTGGAAGCATCAGTTAGTCCATTATAAAAGATATCAAGTATTTCATTTTTCTTAAGAGAATGATCAGGCAAAGCATTAAGTAACTTGAGAAGCCTCCCCCAAGCTCGTGGGAGACTCTCTTCTTTAATTTGGACAAAGTTGTATATTTCCTTTAAAGCAGCTTGTTTCTTATGAGCAGGGAAATATTTAGCAGAGAAGTAGTAAATCATATCCTGGGGACTACGCACACAAGCAGGATCAAGAGAATTAAACCATATCTTAGCATCACCCTTTAATGAGAATGAAAATATTTTACGGATATAAAAGTAGCGAGATCTCTCATCATTAGTGAACAGGGTGGCTATATCGTTTAATTTAGTAAGATGTGCCACAACAGTTTCAGATTCATAGCCATGAAAAGGATCAGATTCAACTAAAGTAATTATATCAGGATCAACAGAGAATTCATAATCCTTATCAGTAACACAGATAGGTGAAGTAGCAAAAGTAGGGTTAGGTCTCATCCTAGCATTTAGAGATTGCTTATTCCATTTAGCTAATAACCTTTTGAGTTCATATCTATCTTTGCAAGCTAAAATAGCTAAAGAAGCTTCTTGATCAAATAAATAACCCTCAGGAATAACAAGCGATTCTTCATCATCACTTTCATCATCATAATCAGATTCAATATTTTCAATCTCTCTAGCCCTAGCAAGTCGTTCCTCGAGAAAATCACCAAGTGGCACAGTAGTATCAAGCATAGAAGTAGTTTCATCATAAGTATCATGTATAGAATAAGTAGCATCATCAATAACATGCGACATATCAGAACGAATAGCAGAAGTAGGTTTAGGTGTCGCAAGCTTACTCATAACAGATGGTGAATCAAGTGCAGAGCTAGATGACAGTTCCTTACCTCCCCTCGTAGTTGAGGGATAAATTGTTGTCTTTGCGTCTTTCAAATTCTTCATAGTGTCCAGCAGATATAAATCCCAAGTGACTCAAAGAATAGAGCTATGCTCCCCGGCAACGGCGCCAGAAATTAGTCTTGATAACCCACAAGTATAGGGGATCGCAACAGCTTTCGAGGGTAGAGTATTCAACCCAAATTTATTGATTCAACACAAGGGGAGCCAAAGAATATTCTCAAGTATTAGCAGCTGAGTTGTCAATTCAACCACACCTAGAAACTTAGTATCTGTAGCAAAGTGTTTAGTAGCAAAGTAATATGATAGCGATGGTAACGGTAACAAAAGAGTAACGAAAGCAAAGTAATGTTTTTGGTATTTTGTAGTGATTGTAACAATATCAATGGGAAAGTACATAAGCTAAACCAGTATATGGAAAGCTCGTAGGCATTGGATCAATGATGGATAATTATGCCGGATGCGGTTCATCATGTAACAGTCATAACATAGGGTGGCACAGAACTAGCTCCAATTCGTCAATGTAATGTAGGCATGTATTCCGAATATAGTCATACGTGCTTATGGAAAAGAACTTGCATGACATCTTTTGTCCTACCCTCCCGTGGCAGCGGGGTCCTAATGGAAACTAAGGGATATTAAGGCCTCCTTTTAATAGAGAACCGGAACAAAGCATTAGCACATAGTGAAAACATGAACTCCTCAAACTACGGTCATCACCGGTAAGTATCCCGATTATTATCACTTCGGGGTTAACGGATCATAACACATAATAGGTGACTATAGACTTGCAAGATAGGATCAAGAACACTCATATATTGATGAAAACATAATAGGTTCAGATCTGAAATCATGGCACTCGGGCCCTAGTGACAAGCATTAAGTATAGCAAAGTCGTAGCAACATCAATCTCAGAACATAGTGGATACTAGGGATCAAACCCTTACAAAACTAACTCGATTACATGATAAATCTCATCCAACCCATCACCGTCCAGCAAGCCTACGATGGAATTACTCACGCACGGCGGTGAGCATCATGAAATTGGTGATGGAGGTTGGTTGATGATGACGAAGGCGACGAATCCCCCTCTCCGGAGCCCCGAACGGACTCCAGATCAGCCCTCCCGAGAGGTTTTAGGGCTTGGTGGTGGCTCCGTATTGTAAAACGCGATGATTTCTTCTCTCACATTTTTTTCTCCCCGAAAGCAGTTATATAGAATTGGAGTTGGAGTCGGGAGGTCTCCAGGGGGCCCACGAGGTAGGGGGCGCGCCCACCCCCCTAGGGCGTGCCCCCACCCTCGTGGCAAGGGTGTGGGCCCCCTGGTCTTCATCTTTGGCGAGGATTTTTTATTATTTATTGTAAGATATTCCGTGGAGTTTCAGGTCATTCCGAGAACTTTTGTTTTCTGCACATAAAACAACATCATGGAAATTATGCTGAAAACAGCGTCAGTCCAGGTTAGTTCCATTCAAGTCATACAAGTTAGAGTCCAAAACAAGGGCAAAAGTGTTTGGAAAAGTAGTACGATGGAGACGTATCAGGTACCCCTACTAAAATGTGGATTAGTCCTCTCTCTACTCATTTAACTCCTCTCCTTTAACACATGCGAGTTCTGGATTGGAGGGTTTGGAGGATAATAAATTCTCATTAACTTGATTTTAGCCTTTTTAGTATTTGAATCCAAGCATGGGTGAGGCTAGCATGTTTTAGTCCCACTACTTTTAGTCATGGGACTAAAACGTATCCAAGCACCCTCTTAGTTTTATTTGAGGGGTGGGTTGTGCTGGACACCATTATTGTGACTAGCCTTTTTAATAGTACTATATGCATAATTTGGCGACGGGCGCTCTCTATATGTACCACCTTTTTTAATTTCAAGTTTTGCTCCATGGTGCAATCCATCGATACTACTGTTGTACAAAAGTATACATTTTTTAAAAGGCTAGAGGGTGGGGCAGTCTAGCTTGGTCAGTTTCACGAGAGGCGAGGGCCTTTATGATTTGACGGCTCATTACTGCTGGAAGGCAGGGCCTTTTGATTTGACTGCTCGTATAAATGCGCTGACGACCTAATCGAGGAGGAGCAAAGAACCGTGCGGTATACTCAAGTTTTCCACCGGAGTAGTACTGCGATGGAGGAGCACGAAACACGGCAGCCCAGTGCCATATGGCGATAAAAAATGATCTAATTTGCTATTCATCTCATTGTTAGCATTGTTCTATTCATTCTTTCAAAAAAACCATTGTTCTATTCATGCCTCGCAGAGAACGTGACACGTGCGGCGAAATGACACGTGCGGCGAAATTGCTCCATGCTATGTTATCTACTGTTTTGGGCAATATTGGGCTTTATCATCCACTTTTATATTATTTTTGGGACTAACCTATTAACCGGAGGCCCAGCCCAGATTTGCTGTTTTTTTGCCTATTTCAGTGTTTCGAAGAAAAGGAATATCAAACGGAGTCGAAACGGAACGAAATCAACTAGAGAAGTTATTTTTGGAAGGAAAGCTACCGGAAAAGCTTGGAGTGCACGTCAGGAAAGAAGGGAGGTGCCCACAAGGGTGGGGGGCGCGCCCACCCTGCCTCGTGGCCCCCTTCGGTCCACCGACGTACTTCTTTCACCCATATATACCTACGTATCCTAAAACTTCCAGAACAGACAATTGACCGGGAGTTCCACCGCCAGAAGCCTCTGTAGCCACCGAAAACCAATCTAGACCCGTTCCGGCACCCTACCGGAGGGGGAATCCTTCTCCGGTGGCCATCTTCATCATCCCGGTGCTCTCCATGACGAGGAGGGAGTAGTTCTCCCTCGGGGCTGAGGGTATGTACTAGTAGCTATGTGTTTGATCTCTCTCTCTCCCTCTCGTGTTCTTGAGATGATACAATCTTGATGTATCGCGAGCTTTGCTATTATATTTGGATCCTATGATGTTTCTTCCCCCCTCTACTCTCTTGTAATGGATTGAGTTTCCCCTTCGGAGTTATCTTATCAGATTGAGTCTTTAAAGATTTCAGAACACTTGATGTATGTCTTGCCGTGCGTATCTGTGGTGACAATGGAATACCACGTGATTCACTTGATGTATGTTTTGGTGATCAACTTGCGGGTTCCGCCCATGAACCTATGCATATGGGTTGGCACACGTTTTCGTCGTGATTCTCCGGTAGAACTTTGGGGCACTCTTTGAGGTCCTTTGTGTTGGTTGAATAGATGAATCTGAGATTGTGTGATGCATATCGTATAATCATACCCATGGATACTTGAGGTGACATTGGAGTATCTAGGTGACATTAGGGTTTTGGTTGATTTGTGTCTTAAGGTGTTATTCTAGTACGAACTCTAGGGCTGTTTGTGAAACTTATAGGAATAGCCCAACGGATTGATTGGAAAGAATAACTTTGAGGTGGTTTCGTACCCTACCATAATCTCTTCGTTCGTTCTCTGCTATTAGTGACTTTGGAGTGACTCTTTGTTGCATGTTGAGGGATAGTTATGTGATCCAATTATGTTATTATTGTTGAGGGAACTTGCACTAGCGAAAGTATGAACCCTAGGCCTTGTTTCAATACATTGCAATACTGTTTACGCTCACTTTTATCATTTGTAACCTTGCTGTTTTTATATTTTGAGATTACAAAAACTATTATCTACTATCCATATTGCACTTGTATCACCATCTCTTCGCCGAACTAGTGCACCTATACAATTTACCATTGTATTGGGTGTGTTGGGGACACAAGAGACTCTTTGTTATTTGGTTGCAGGATTGCTTGAGAGAGACCATCTTTATCCTACGCCTCCTACGGATGGATAAACCTTAGGTCATCCACTTGAGGGAAATTTGCTACTGTCCGACAAACGTCTGCACTTGGAGGCCCAACAAAGTCTTCACGAAGAAGGTTGTGTAGTAGACATCAAGCTCTTTTCTGGCGCCGTTGCCGGGGAGGTGAGTGCTTGAAGGTATATCTTTAGATCTTGCAATCGAGTCTTTTAGTTTCTTGTTTTATCACTAGTTTAGTCTATAAAAGAAAACTATATAAAAAATGGAATTGAGTCTACCTCATACGCTTCATCTTTTTAATATCTTTCGTGAGTATGATGGAAAGGAAAATTGTGCTCAAATGCTAGAAGAAGAATTACATAGAATGCTTGACATAAAATATGTGAATGATGAACATGTTGCAATGTTGTTAGTACGAATTCTTTGAATATCCATGCTACTAATGATGATTGCACTAGTTATGATGAAAATGTCTCCTATAAACATGTCAATTTTTGTGGAGTGCATTGGGTTTGTAAGTACACACCAAATAGAGAAGATAGATATTGCAAGAAGCATAAGTACTTAGAAACTAAATTGTTGCAAGAAGAGCTAGATGAATGTGCTGAAAATTTAAATTATGTTGGCCATGCTTGTGAGCTTTGCAATGAACATGATCATTTCATTACCCAATGCAAATTGTTTCATGATCGTATCGTGCCCAAAAATTGTGATGACTTGATTTCCCTTACACATTATAATGAACTTAGTTTGCTTATGGGTTACAAAGAAATGAAACGTATAACTAAGCATCTTCCAGAATTTTCCCATTATAAACTTCTTGATTTTGATCTAGAGGAAATTTATATGTATTATGCGGTGAATTGTATTCAAAATCCTTATATTGCCAACTACATAAAGAAAAGAAAACAAATAGAAGATGAAGAGAATACTAATGAAAGGGAGGAGACTTCTAAATATCCTCCTATTATTTCTTATGATGAATCAAGTAACGAGGAGGAGCCTCCTATTCAACCAATCTCATTAATAAGGAGCTCCAAAAATAGGATTGAACCCACACATGATGTGGTGAAGAAGAAGAAAAGAAAAAGGAAGAGAGGTAAAAAGATATCTCTCCCAAATAGTGCTGCTCCTATTACTATTGTGCCTCGTGAAAATATAATTGTGGAAGATAATGATACTTCTTATGATCTTGAAATTTTTTTTGGCACTTGCTTGGAAGAATATGATAATTGCTATACTATTGGTGCTATCCATACTATTAATGACGGGAGTGATTATGCTTATGATATGAAAAGGCCCAAGCTTGGGGATGCTATGTTTGATGAAGATGATGTTTTTGAGAATATATTTGCTGCAATTAATGTTTGTCCAAAGCTTGGGGATGCTATGTTTGATGAAGATGATATTTTTAGTCTCCCAAGTTTTGATATGCAAATTTATAATGATGATAGCATGCCTCCTACTTATTATGATTATTGTGATGATACTTATGCTATAAAAAGTAGTGATTATATTTATAAAACTTGTCATGATTATGATTACCCCTTCTCCGAACATTACTCTTTTAATGTGGAAACAATTTATAGTATTCGAGTCTCTTATGATACTCCCACTATTCCGATTGAGAAGAATTTTGCTTGTGTGGAGAGTAGTAAAATTTCTATGCTTGTAGATCATGAAAATAATGCTTTAGGTGCTGGTTATATTGTTGAATTCATTCATGATGATACTGAAAATTATTATGAGGGAGGAATATATGCTTGTAGGAATTGCAATAATATCAAGTTTCCTCTCTATGTGCTTAAAATTTTGAAGTTATGCTTGTTTTGCCTTCCTATGCTAGTTGATTATTGTTCCCATAAGTTGTTCGCTCACAAAATCCCTATGCATAGGAAGTGGGTTAGGCTTAAATGTGCTAGTCATATCCTTCATGATGCCCTTTTTATGTTTCAATTCTTATCTTTTATGTGAGCATCATTGAAATCATCATGCCTAGCTAGGGGCGTTAAACGATAGCGCTTGGTGGGAGGCAACCCAATTTTTATTTTTAATCCTTGCTTTTTTTTCCTGTTTAGTAATAAATAATTCATATAGCCTCTGATTACATGTGGTTTTATGTTTTAATTAATGTTTGTGCCAGGTGGAACCTTTGGGAAGACTTGGGGAAAGTCTTGTTGATCATGCTGTAAAAAACAGAAACTTTAGCGCTTACGAGAATTGCTGCCATGTTTATTTGGAAAGTTCTATTCAGTTAATTCTTTTTTCAGATGATTAATAGATAAATTCCTCAGGTCCAGCAATTTATTTGAGAATTTTATGAGTTCCAAAAGTATACGTTTGTTCCAGATTACTACAGACTGTTTTGTTTTTGACATATTCTGTTTTTCATGTGTTGTTTACTTATTTTGATGAATCTATGGCTAGTAAAATAGTTTATAAACCATAGAGAAGTTGGAATACAGTAGGTTTAACACCAATATAAATAAAGAATGAGTTCATTACAGTACCTTGAAGTGGTGATTTATTTTCTTATACTAACGGAGCTCACGAGTTTTCTACTTTAAGTTTTGTGTTGTGAAGTTTTCAAGTTTTGGGTAAAGATTCGATGGATTATGGAATAAGGAGTGGCAAGAGCCTAAGCTTGGGGATTCCCAAGGCACCCCAAGGTAATATTCAAGGACAACCAAGAGCCTAATCTTGGGGATGCCCCGGAAGGCATCCCCTCTTTCGTCTTCGTTCATCGGTAACTTTACTTGGAGCTATATTTTTATTTACCACATGATATGTGTTTTGCTTGGAGCGTCATTTTATTTCATTTTGTTTTGCTTGCTCTTTGAATAAAATACCAAGATCTTAAATTCTTAAATGTTAGAGAGTCTTCACATAGTTTCATAATTGTTTGACTACTCATTGATCTTCACTTATATCTTTCGGAGCAGTTTGTCATTTGCTCTAGTGCTTCACTTATATCTTTTTAGATAACGGTGGTGGTTTTATTTTGAAGAAATAATTGATCTCTGATGCTTCACTTATATCATTTTGAGAGTCTTTAGAACAGAATGGTAGTTTGCTTTGGTTATGAAGCTAGTCCTAATATGATGGGCATCCAAGAGGGATATAATAAAAACTTTCATATAAAGTGCATTGAATACTATGAGAAGTTTGATACTTGATGATTGTTTTGAGATATGAAGATTGTGATATTAGAGTCATGCTAGTTGAGTAGTTGTGAATTTGAGAAATACTTGTGTTGAAGTTTGCGATTCCCGTAGCAAGCACGTATGGTGAACCCTTATGTGATGAAGTCAGAGCATGATTTATTTATTGATTGCCTTCCTTATGAGTGGCGGTCGGGGACGAGCGATGGTCTTTTCCTACCAATCTATCCCCCTAGGAGCATCCGCGTAATACTTTGTTTCGATAACTAATAATTTTTTGCAATAAGTATGTGAGTTCTTTATGACTAATGCTGAGTCCATGGATTATACGCACTCTCACCCTTCCACCATTGCTAGCCTCTCTAGTACCGCGCAACTTTCGCCGGTACCATAAACCCACCATTTACCTTCCTCAAAACAGCCACCATACCTACCTATTATGGCATTTCCATAGCCATTCCGAGATATATTGCCATGCAACTTTCCACCGTTCCGTCATTATGACACGCTTCATCATTGTCATATTGCTTTGCATGATCATGTAGTTGACATCGTATTTGTGGCAAAGCCACCATTCATAATTATTTCATACATGTCACTCATGGGTCGTTGCACATCCCGGTACACCGGCGGAGGCATTCATATAGAGTCATATATTGTTCTAAGTATCGAGTTGTAATTCTTGAGTTGGAAGAAAATAAAAGTGTGATGATCATCATTATTAGAGCATTGTCCCAGTGAGGAAAGGATGATGGAGACTATGATTCCCCCACAAGTCGGGATGAGACTCCGGACGAAAATAAATAAATAATAGAGGCCAAAGAAGCCCAAATAAAAAAAGAGAAAAGAGGCCATAAAAAGAGAAGGCCCAAAAAAATGAGAGAAAACGAGAGAAGGGACAATGCTAGTATCCTTTTACCACACTTGTGCTTCAAAATAGCACCATGATCTTCATGATAGAGAGTCTCCTCTGTTGTCACTTTCATATACTAGTGGGAATTTTTCATTATAGAACTTGGCTTGTATATTGCAATAATGGGCTTCCCCAAAATGCCCTAGGTCTTCGTGAGCAAGCAACTTGGATGCACACCCACTTAGTTTCTTTTTGAGCTTTCATACACTTATAGCTCTAGTGCATCCGTTGCATGGCAATCCCTACTCACTCACATTGATATCTATTGATGGGCATCTCCATAGCCCGTTGATACGCCTAGTTGATGTGAGACTATCTTCTCCTTTTTGTCTTCTCCACAACCACCATTCTATTCCACCTATAGTGCTATATCCATGGCTCACGCTCATGTATTGTGTGAAGATTGAAAAGGTTTGAGAACATCAAAAGTATGAAACAACTGCTTGGCTTGTCATCGGGGTTGTGCATGATTTAAATATGTTGTGTGGTAAAGATGGAGCATAGCCAGACTATATGATTTTGTAGGGATAACTTTCTTTGGCCGTGTTATTTTGAGAAGACATAATTGCTTAGTTAGTATGCTTGAAGTATTATTATTTTTATGTCAATATGAACTTTTGTGTTGAATCTTTCAGATCTGAATATTCATGCCACAATTAATAAGAATTACATTGAAATTATGCCAAGTAGCACTCCGCATCAAAAATTCCATTTTTATCATTTACCTACTCGAGGACGAGCAGGAATTAAGCTTGGGGATGCTTGATACGTCTCCAATGTATCTATAATTTTTGATTGCTCCATGCTATGTTATCTACTGTTTTGGGAAACATTGGGCTTTATCATCCACTTTTATATTATTTTTGGGACTAACCTATTAACCGGAGGCCCAGCCTAGATTTGCTGTTTTTTTGCCTATTTCAGTGTTTCGAAGAAAAGGAATATCAAACGGAGTCGAAACGGATTGAAATCAACTAGAGAAGTTATTTTTGGAAGGAAAGCTACCGGAAAAGCTTGGAGTGCACGTCAGGAAAGAAGGGAGGTGCCCACAAGGGTGGGGGGCGCGCCCCCTGCCTTGTGGCCCCCCTTCGGTCCACCGACGTACTTCTTTCACCCATATATACCTACGTATCCTAAAACTTCCAGAACAGACAATAGATCGGGAGTTCCACCGCCAGAAGCCTCCGTAGCCACCGAAAACCAATCTAGACCCGTTCCGGCACCCCGCTGGAGGGGGAATCCTTCTCCGGTGGCCATCTTCATCATCCTGGTGCTCTCCATGACGAGGAGGGAGTAGTTCTCCCTCGGGGCTGAGGGTATGTACCAGTAGCTATGTGTTTGATCTCTCTCTCTCTCTCTCCCTCTCGTGTTCTTAAGATGATACGATCTTGATGTATCGCGAGCTTTGCTATTATATTTGGATCCTATGATGTTTCTTCCCCCCTCTACTCTCTTGTAATGGATTGAGTTTCCCCTTCGGAGTTATCTTATCAGATTGTGTCTTTAAAGATTTGAGAACACTTGATGTATGTCTTGCCGTGCGTATCTGTGGTGACAATGGGATACCACGTGATTCACTTGATGTATGTTTTGGTGATCAACTTGCAGGTTCCGCCCATGAACCTATGCATAGGGGTTGGCACATGTTTTCGTCATGATTCTCCGGTAGAACTTTGGGGCACTCTTTGAGGTCCTTTGTGTTGCTTGAATAGATGAATCTGAGATTGTGTGATGCATATCGTATAATCATACCCACGGATACTTGAGGTGACATTGGAGTATCTAGGTGACATGGGGTTTTGGTTGATTTGTGTCTTAAGGTGTTATTCTAGTACGAACTCTAGGGATGTTTGTGAAACTTATAGGAATAGCCCAACGGATTGATTGGAAAGAATAACTTTGAGGTGGTTTCATACCCTACCATAATCTCTTCATTCGTTCTCCGCTATTAGTGACTTTGGAGTGACTCTTTGTTGCATGTTGAGGGATAGTTATGTGATCCAATTATGTTATTATTGTTGAGGGAACTTGCACTAGCGAAAGTATGAACCCTAGGCCTTGTTTCAACACATTGCAATACCCTTTACGCTCACTTTTATCATTTTTACTTTGCTGTTTTTATATTTTCAGATTACAAAAACTATTATCTACTATCCATATTGCACTTGTATCACCATCTCTTCGGCGAACTAGTGCACCTATACAATTTACCATTGTATTGGGTGTGTTGGGGACACAAGAGACTCTTTGTTATTTGGGTGCAGGGTTGCTTGAGAGAGACCATCTTCATCCTACGCCTCCTACGGATGGATAAACCTTAGGTCATCCACTTGAGGGAAATTTGCTACTGTCCTACAAACCTCTGCACTTGGAGGCCCAACAAAGTCTACAAGAATAAGGTTGTGTAGTAGACATCACGAAACACCCGAAGCAAAAGATGAAACACAGGAGCAAAAGAAGAAGGAAGATTATCACCCCAAATGATCTAATTCGCCGCGGAATCGTAACTGCTTCTTCATCGCCTCCACGACCTCCATCTCCTTGCACGTCTCCTCTGCCATATTCTTCATTCTGTCCATGACGTGGGATTTCTCGACGCGATCCTTCATCATCTGTGCCACGGCCGCATTACGTACCTTGACAGCAGCCGGGTGCTTGATGCGGAGCTTCGCCAACTCCTCCTTCTGTTCCATGACGAGGGCCTGCAACATCTTCATCGAGGAACTACTATTCTCATGCAGCTTCTTCCAGCCGGCGTTCTTCTCCTTCAACAGGTTCATCTCGTGGCAGAGCTTCGCCTTGTCCTTCCGAAGTCGCAGGATTTCGCCGGTCGCCTTCTTCTCTGAGGCAATGCTCTTCTTCAGTAGCATCACCAAGCCGGTGGTTAACCCCCCTGCTGATTGAGCTCAGTGGGCATGTAGTTGAGGCTCCCCTTCAGCAACTCCATCAAGCCTTGGATGAACTCCTTCTGCTTATTGAGGTGCTTATTGAGCTGATCGGTCATGCCGTCGAGGGATAACGACTCCAGCTCCGCCGGATCGGCATGTTCGCCTCCGCGGCTAGGGTGCTCCTGGGAGCCATCGCCTGCCCGTGAGAGATCTTTTTTTTCCGCAGCCTTGGTTGCCGCTCCCTTGTTATGAGTAGTTCTCGACCTAGAGCTCTGCTCACCGGCCATGGCAACGACGGATGAAGAAGAAGCACTTATGAGGAGGAAAGGTAGAGTAATTTTCGGTTAGGTAGTTCCACTTTTTATAACCTAAGTACTAGCATTAGTACTAATACCTGCATAGTGGGAACACGTTCAGGTTTGGTACGTACTAGTAGGTGTGAGCAGGCTTTCGAATGTGATGGGAAGAAGGTAAAGATTAATTGATGGTTTTGGTTTCGAGGCCCGAAACGGCTCCCGATGAGTTTAGCGGAACATAAATTTCAAGTACTACACTGCTCAAATGCGTAAATATTATGTTACTATCAAAAATTGGCAAAAAATACGAAGGAGACCAATGGAAGTACTACTAGCAACCCATGATTTAACTACTCGCATGCGCGCAGTGGAGTAATAATGTCTTTCTTCCGCCCTCACGTCCACTCAATTTGCATGCGCTATATTAATTGACCATCAATGAAGTGAACGACTTTACACGCGTCAAATTATCACATGGGGTGGATCTTGGTACAAAATTGCGTCCACCCGTGTACCCACGTGTGCGTGCGAGGGAATGAATGCGTGCGTGGCGTGCGTGCACATCTTCGCTTCGTGGATGTACCGCCAGTATGGCTCAGGGAGGATGAGTGCATTCTTCTAGAACTAGCAACACGTCACTGTGATCAATCCACGCAAGGAGGTCACGACAATGCCTCCACATGTGCCACATGGCTTCATGAACTATAAGAGAGACACTGTGTAGCGTGCCATTGGTGTTCTAATTTACGTGTTTTGCACATACTCGAAGTACTAGTAAGGTACATGTGCATTGCACGCATCAGATTTTGCAACCAAATTATGAATAAATACCACACTATAGCATGTAAGCTCTGAGTCATATATGCCTGATTTAGCCCTTCGTTTAATTCTTATAGTTCATCTCATTCAAAATTAATTAGTTTTTATAAAAAAACTAAGAACGCAGGAATAGGAAAACATGGGATTATAGTGGAATGTCGTCTTGAATCCTACAGGATTGTACGAGTGTTTGATTGTGCATAGAAAAAACGTAGAATTCTTTCAAAGAGGTTTGAGTGGATGGGATGTTTCCTATGAAATCTAGTGCAGATGAATCATATGGAAAAATTCCTATGGTTTACAATCCTACGAATCAAACAACCAAGATAGGAAAAATTCCTAATGATTAGAATCCTCCAAAATTCCTTTGAGAATCCTTTGAATCAAAGAAGCCCTTAATCTATTTTATGATTCATGGAATTGTGCGTTGTAAAGCATAAAGTAAAAACAAATAATGGCAATTCAACTAGAAAAAAAGTTTGGGCAGTTATGATATGGAAGATTCTAGAACAAAAGAGAACCACTGTTGTTTTGATGTTTGTGCATTATGCTTAAGTTCAGCCATGGAGTCTGCTAGATTGTACATGTGGCAAAATCCGGCAGGGGGCTAGAAGATGGTGCGAGGGGCCGAGTGGAGGGAGACTATGAAGGAATGCACAAGTGCGAGATCGATATTTAGAGAGAGGGGGCGAACACGGGCGTTGTTGCACGCAGTGGCGGAGCCATGAAAAATAAATGAGCTAGGGGGCCAAGCATTGCTAATCCTTTACGAGGAGGGTCAATTCATGAACTTAAACCATTTTTAGCAGCAATTGTCTAATGATCACATTCATATTAGCCTCGATATATAGTGATGTTAGGGGGGAGGGGGCAGGGCCCTTACTGCCCCCTATCTTTGCCATTGTGCACGCGTCTGAGAGATGAAGCAAAAGGCATGGATGATGAGAGGGGGACGTTGGATATATAATTAATGTGGGTGTATTAGCTATATATGTTAATCCTATATAGAGAGGTATAGATTGATCGATGTGGACGTGGGAAAGAGGGTGAGACCTCACTGGATATATTGATTGATCGGTTTGTGTGGAAAACTATGAAAGACCTAGCTATATACACACATACATAGAGGAACATCGATCGTTGCGTATGCACGCATGAGAGATAAAGAATGCCCGATATGATGGAGAGGGGGATGTGTGTTGGTGTATGCCTTCATGGGAGACCGACCTGAAGAAAAAGATTGCATACGTGCGATGGATAATGTCGACTGGTAGTGTGTGTGCATGCATGCATGAGAGAAAGTTAGTGGTACAATTATAAAGAGAAGACTACTGTGTGGGTGTAAAAGAATAGGTGAGGTCATAATCAATGTAAAGTTTAATTCAAATATTTGGATAAGAGATCCTGATGTTTGAAACTCATGCATGCATGAATATAACGGAGATCTACGAGGTGTGGTTTGGAAACGAGCATGTTGTAATGTATACACATTGAACAAGGTCAGACTGATTTGAATTTGAGATACCGATGGCAGACATCATTTGGCCACGTCGCATCCGCGCATGGACGCACTATTCTAATTGGAGATGATGGGCGGCTTTCGCATCACATATCTATATCTATACCCCTATATATATAATATTTTATATTTTTTATATTGTGTGCGGGTAACTTTAACTTTGAAAGATGGTCGTTGGATGAGGCGAATCCGATGGTCCAAAGATGGCAAATTTGAGCACTACTGGCCGTTGGATATCATCTAGATTCCACCAGATTTCGCCACATGTATAATCTAGAAGACTCCATGGTTGAACTTAAGCATCATGCACAAACATCAAAACACAAGCACTTATTATTTGTTCTACTAGAATCTTCCGTATCAGAATTGCCCAAATGTTTTTCTACATGATTTGCCATTATTTGTTTTTACTTTATGTCTTACGACGCACAATTCCATGAATCTTAAAATAGATTAGCTTTCTTATAAAAACTAGATGATTTTGAATGAAATGAACTATAAGAATTAAATGAACATCTACATCATGCATATATGACTCAAAGCTTGCATGCTATAATGTGGTATTTATTCATAATTTGGTTGCCAAATCTCATGCGTGCAATGCACGTGTACCTTACTCTAGTCTAAATGGTGTTTGTGTGTGTGTTGTGCGTGTTGAGGTGCAAATTGTCTTTTTTTTGGTACACGTTAAGCTTGTTCTTCTGAAATTTCAAGCCGCGCCTTGTTATGCCGAAAATTCAAGCTAGCGTCTCTATCTATCATGCTGTGAAACTCCCGCCTCTTCAACCCGCGCCTTGTTAGCCCGAAATATTTAAGATATATCTTTGTCTCGTTGTGCTTCGACAACTCCCTCCATCTCAACCCGCGCCTTGCTATTCCGAAATTACAACGCGCGCGCAAACTCCCAACTCTTGTGAAATCCCGACACGCGAAATGCCCGTGGTACCCCTGAACCGAAAGAACCGCCTCAAATCGATGGGGGTACTTTCGTAACTTACCCCACATTTCGAACAAGCGCGTCTCTAAGCCATGGTTCCCCACTGCCATCCCATCCGCCCACCCATTCGTACATCGAGGCCGCGAAAATCCGCGATGAAACCCCACACCCTGCTCCATCCGCCACCCAACCGGAGCCTCTTCCCCGACGATGTCGTCCACAGCAACACCTCGGCGTCCCTCATCCACCGTACCGGATGAGGATCCGTCGTCGATCTCATCATCCCGCCAGTTCAGCCACCCCGTCCTCCACCTCCAAGGAGCTGCCCCGACGTTCCCCTCGTATTTTGCGCCACCTCCATTCCCACACCGCCGTCTTCACCTGCACCACCAGAAGAGCATCATCATCACCGTTTCCTCAGATGAAGCTGCAGCCTAATCGGAGCCACCAAAGAGGTTGTACACTAATCACCGCATTTTCTTATTGATTCGATCTCACCGTGCTACCGGCGCTCGGTCCCGAGCCGACAAGGCACGGCTCCATCCACGGCGGCGTCGCCGGCCACTTCCTCCACGGCGGCGATGTCCACATCAGTAGGAGCTGCTGCTGCTTTAGCTCTCGCTCTCGCTGCTGCTTTGCTCTTGCTCTCGGTCCCCTGCCTGGTCTACTCTTGCTATTGCTCTTGCTCGCGCTGCTGGTCTCGCTCTTGCTCTTGCTTGCGATGCTGCTCCAATTTATCTACACTTCAATCGACTGAATCGACTTTTGGGTCAGTCGATTTTTAGGGGGTGGGGTGGGGGGGCTCACCGGGGTGAAGGAAGAACCAGCCGCAACGGGGAGGGGCTTGCCGGAGAGGTGCCCCACTATCTATCTTAGGGTTCAAGATGGGGGCGGTGGTCGCCGGCGGTGGTGGGGCATTGGCAGGGCGGTGGCGTGGGGATCGCCGGAGAAAAAGCTTGGCACGGGGGGGGGGGGGGGCTAGAGGGATGGCCGAGGTGGCGGCGGACCGGCGGTGGCGAGTGTTTTCTTGGCGGGCGGGGCGGCGGGAGGCTACTGTTTGGCGGTGGTGGCTGGCGGCTCAGGGGGGTGGAGGTTGAAGAGATGAACCGCAGGCCCTTGATTTCGTATCCAATGGCTGCAAAATTGACTGACCAGAGATGAAAAAGTCAGTCGACCGACGTGTAGTCTCACCTTGCTAGTGTGTTCAGTTTTGACAGCAAAATTCAGTTTCGACAGTTCAGTTCAGTTTCGACAGTTAAATTCAGTTTCGACAGTTAAGTTCAGAGATGAGCGGCTGATGTATTTTACATCTAGAACTTTGTGGTTATGTATTTTACGTCATGTATTGGAGATGCTATTAGAATTCCACTCAGGTTAACGTTGTTCGTTGTCTCTCTTGTCCTGCTTCAGCCTCGGCGTCGTACAACTCACTGGAGCTGCTCCAACGATGAAACCCTCCATCACAGCGGAGCAGTACCTCGGGCTCCATCTCCAGACGCCTAAGATCTTCTTCCCCTCCTCCGACAGCCAAGTCAGCCAGAGCATCCTCACCGGCCAACCCAATCACGCTGAGATCGACATGGCTTCGCCAAAGAGGTTGTACACTTGTTGCATCTCTTTTTTACTCTACATGTTATATATATTGTCCACTAAGCACTCGTAGTAACGAGAAATATGATTATTTTATCCTACTATATGACAAGCAGTGAGGTACCAGGCAACTTAGCTATCCTTGATGGACTCTCTTGAACACCATCATTATTTATCTCTGCGCGTTTGAGCTATGCATTTGTTGATGGCCTTGGGAGTTGAGCTAGTATGGCAGTGGCCTGGGTCCAAAGTAATAGAAGTAGCACAAAAACATTTTTTTAGTGTAGGATTTTCCTTGCTCAAGCCTGCCTACTAGAATCGTCAGTGCTTGAAAGGAAAATTGAATGAAAAACATCGGAATTGGAAAGTTTCCAATGGTACTACTTTTCATGAATTTGGTGCAAAGGAATGGAGCAAATGAAAACTGTAGGATTTGTTCCTTTAGTGTCTCCTTGAAAGAAAAATCATAGGAATTCTAATTTCCACCTCTCCTCCTTTTCATATTCCTATTCATCAAGCACAAGACTAAGAGATAGTAGCATAATAGCATTATAACCGTACATTTTCTTGTGGTTTGACTTAATCTCACCATGCTTTTTTGCATCCTATGATCTTCCAATTGTTGTGAATCAAACACCCAGATTGGCGGAAATCCTGTGTTTTTAAATTCTCTGTTTTGCACATGCATTCCTATCCTATTCCTGTCTATTTCCTATCCCTGCATTGTTAGAATCCTCAAATTCAAACAAGCCCTTACTCAATTACTTCTACTATAGATATGTGTCAAAGAAAACCTTGTGTGGTTTGTCCTGCTCCTGCGGCGCTGTGTTCCACCCCAGCTCAGCTGCTCCAACGACAGAAAGGTTCATCACAACAGGGATTCGCTCTCCAGACTGCCTTTTGCTGCCTCAGATCTTCTTCCCCACCGCCGACAGCCACGGCAACTGCATTACCATCATCAACTGAGCAGATGACCTTGAGGACTACACGGGTCCGCAAGAGAGGTCGCACTCTTCCGTGTCTGTTTACATTATGCGTCGCTTAATATGATGACAAGCTACATTATCATCGTGTTCACCTATTAGACTCCGAGTCAGGTCCAAACTAATGCTGAAACTTGAGTTTTTAAATGGTTGTGGGGTACATATTGGGGCAGCAATCAGTACTATCTGTCTACTATCTGGTTAATCTCCGGTGTCTACTATGAGTTTCATGTTGGGTGCAAACAAACATTAAAGGAGCCATTATCTGTATTTTTTAACTAAAGCTATTATCTGCCTGCTATCATTGGTTTTGGGTCTATCCACAGTTTGCTACCATCACTCTGGATTTGTGCATGCACTCCTTACATAATCTCACTATGTTTTATTCCTATGCATGCTGGTTATTGTACACAATGGAACTGGTCATGTAGAGCAAAAGAGACGAGCCTTGCGTGGCAATAAAATTTCATGCAGACGTCGTTCCATGGTGGGCGCAAAGGCAGCCCCCCTCCACCCATTTCGGATCGTAATCAAGAGGAAGATAACTGTTCTGAGGGGGATTCAGAAGGAGAAGACCACTCCTATTTACCCCATGAGGTCTTTGCCCTAACTTGGCATGCTAATGTTGGTAATATCATGCATATGGTGCCTTGCATTGCTTACTGTATACATTAAAGATGTTATCTGCTTAGTTTAGACATGCTTTGTGTCAATGCCATCTGTTTAGTTTCTTTATCGTATATGTGAATTATGCAATGCCATCTTGTCTAGCCAGACATCATATATGTGAATTTGGCAATGCCACCCTGGTTAGCCAGTCATCTTATATGTGAATTATATCATGCCATCATTTTTTATTGCGTGTTAAATTTTTCAACAATTTTAGTACATTCAATTACTCTTCCCGTGCATCAGCCATTCGGCACGGTCATGGAAACAAGGTCTTCAGAGCAGACAATGCTATCTGACGAAGCGCATGTCTTGCTGGTTACCGATAGCTCCTCAGAGGAGGATTTAGAGACAGATGACCAGTCATATTCCCCCCTCCCCGAGGTGCATGCCCTAACTTGGCAGGGTTATGTTGCTCATATCGTGTGTATGGTATCTTGCATTGCTATGTCATTTGCTTAGTTTAGACATGCTTTGTGTGAATGCCACCTGTTTAGTGTCTAATTACCATATATGTGAATTATGCAATGCCATCTTGTTGCAAGACATTATATATGTGAATTATGCAATGTTATCTTGTTGCAAGGCATTATGTATGTGAGTTATGCAATGCCATGCTGTTTAGGCAAGCGTCATATATGTGAATTATATCATGCCGTCCTTTTTTTCTATTTCTCATTGCTTTTGTCGACAATGTTTGTATATTCAACTGCTCTTCCTGTGCAGCCATTTGAATTGGTGATGGAGAAATCTGGAGTGAAAACAAGGTCTTCGGAGCAGACAATGCTACTTGCTGAAGCAGATATCTTGCTGGTTACAGATAGCTCTTCAGAGGAGGATTCAGAGGCAGATGACCAGTCCTATTATCCCCCTGAGGTGTATTCTCAAACTTGGCAGGGTTATTGAGAGAGTCTTGGATTAGGGGGTCTCCGGACAGCCGGACTATATCCTTTGGCCGGACTGTTGGACTATGAAGATATGAGATTGAAGACTTCGTCCTGTGTCCGGATGGGACTCTACTTGGCCTGGAAGGCAAGCTAGGCAATACGGATATGTATATCTCCTCCTTTGTAACCGACCTTGTGTAACCCTAGCCCCCTCCGGTGTCTATATAAACCGGAGGGTTTTAGTCCATAGGACAACATACAATCATACCATAGGCTAGCTTCTAGGGTTTAGCCTCTCCGATCTCGTGGTAGATCAACTCTTGTACTACCCATATTATCAAGAATAATCAAGCAGGACATAGGGTTTTACCTCCATCAAGAGGGACCGAACCTGGGTAAAACATCGTGTCCCCTGCCTCCGTTACCATCCGCCTTAGACGCACAGTTCGGGACCCCTTACCCGAGATCCACCGGTTTTGACACCGACATGGGTGCTTTCATTGGGAGATCCTCTGTGTCGTCGCCGTTAGGCCTGATGGCTCCTTCGATCATCGATAGCGATGCAGTCTAGGGTGAGATTTTTTTCCCCGGACAGATCTTTGTATTCGGCGGCTTCGCACTGCGGGCTAACTCGCTTGGCCATCTGGAGCAGATCGAGAGTTACGCCCCTAGCCACCAGGCCAGGTTTGGAAGCTTAAACTACAAGGCCGACATCCGCGGAGACTTGATCTTCGACGGATTCGAGCCCCTGCCGAGTGCACCTCATGGTCACAATGACCATGATTTAGCTCTACCATCGGACAGTGCTGAGGAGAACGCATCGGGAACCGCTCCGACCCTCAATTCGGAGCCAACTGTGCCATCCATGGATGGGCGGATAGACCCCGCCACGGAGGTCGTATTCTCAGTGGCGATTGAGCCGAGTATTGACCTTACACTTCATGGGAGCCGTGACGCCGAACTACCGGATTCTTCCCCGACCAAAGACTCCGAACCGCCTGCGCCCGTGCCTATCGAATCCGATTGGGCGCCGATCATGGAGTTCACCTCCGCGGATATCTTTCAGCACTCGCCCTTCGGCGACATACTGAACTCATTAAAGTCTCTCTCCCTGTCAGGAGAGTCCTGGCCGAACTATGTCCGGCAGGATTGGGATGCGGATGACGAAGAAATTCGCCGCCCGCCCACCACCCACTTAATAGCCACTATCGACGATTTGACCGACATGCTCGACTTCGACTCCGAAGACATTGACGGTATGGATGACGATGCAGGAGACGGACATGAACCACTGCCCACAGGGCACTGGACGCCCACTTCATCATATGATGTATACATGGTGGACGCACCCAAAGAAAACAACGACGAAGAGCGGAAGGACACATCGAAGGATTGTTCCCTCGAGAAGCAGTCAAAGCGGCGGCGTAAGCGCCACTCCAAATCCCGCCTCCGCAGAAATAGCGATCATATAAACCCAGTGATAGAGCAAGGCGAGCCAGCGGACGGCAAACATAGCATTGAACCATCGTCCGAGCACGGCAACACGAAGAATCAAACCAAACAACCCGACTCCGTCGAAGATAACAGTCCGGACGACATCACACCGGACAGGCGCCCGGAGCAACAGAATGCCCATCAAAGGCTTGTTGCCACTGCGAGGAGTCTGAAAAAGCAGAAGCAAAGGCTCCGGGCTGCACAAGACACACTCAGAATCAGATGGAGTGAAGTACTCAACACTGCAGCGAAGTACGCCGGTCATCGCCACACCAAGAGCTACCCGAAGCGAAAGTTGCTACCTGAATTCGATGAGGAGGCCTTAGATCCCCCGCAATTGAAAAACAAAACGGCCATCTGGTCGGACAGACGACCTCGTGGCCAACATAGAGCGGCAAACGATGCCACACATAAGCCAGTACGCGATCCACGCGAGGGCTTGCATCAAAAGGACGGCGCAACGAGATCCATATACGGGCCACACAAGCGTGCTCCAGTATGCAATGCAACACAACAAACATCCGAACATCATGGTACACCCAAATACATGAAGGAAATATGCCCTAGAGGCAATAATAAAGTTATTATTTATTTCCTTATATCATGATAAATGTTTATTATTCATGCTAGAATTGTATTAACCGAAAACATAATACATGTGTGAATACATAGACAAACAGAGTGTCACTAGTATGCCTCTACTTGACTAGCTCGTTGATCAAAGATGGCTATGTTTCCTAACCATAGACATGAGTTGTCATTTGATTAACGGGATCACATCATTAGGAGAATGATGTGATTGACTTGACCCATTTCGTTAGCTTAGCACTTGATCGTTTAGTTTGTTGCTATTGCTTTCTTCACGACTTATACATGTTCCTATGACTATGAGATTATGCAACTCCCGTTTATCGGAGGAACACTTTGTGTGCCACCAAACGTCACAACGTAACTGGGTGATTATAAAGGTGCTCTATAGGTGTCTCTGAAGGTACTTGTTGGGTTGGCGTATTTCAAGATTAGGATTTGTCACTCTGATTGTCGGAGAGGTATCTCTGGGCCCACTCGGTAATGCATATCACTATAAGCCTTGCAAGCATTGCAACTAATGAGTTAGTTGCGGGATGATGTATTACAGAACGAGTAAAGAGACTTGCCGGTAACGAGATTGAACTAGGTATTGAGATACCGACGATCGAATCTCGGGCAAGTAACATACTGATGACAAAGGGAACAACGTATGTTGTTATGCGGTCTGACCGATAAAGATCTTCGTAGAATATGTAGGAGCCGATATGAGCATCCAGGTTCCGCTATTGGTTATTGACCGGAGACGTGTCTCAGTCATGTCTACATAGTTCTCAAGCCCGTAGGGTCCGCATGCTTAACGCTATGATGACAGTTATATTATGAGTTTATGTGTTTTGATGTACCGAAGGAGTTCGGAGTCCTGCATGAGATCGGGGACATGACGAGGAGTCTCGAAATGGTCGAGACATAAATATCGATATATTGGAGGACTATATTCGGACATCGGAAATGTTCCGAGTGATTCGGGTATTTTCGAGAGTACCGGGGAGTTACGGGAATTCGTATTGGGCCTTAGTGGGCCATACGGGTAAGGAGAGAAAGGCCTCAAAGGGTGGCCGCACCCCTCCCCATGGGCTGGTTCGAATTGGACTAGGGAGGGGGGCGCCCCCTTCCATCCTTCTCCTTTTCCCTTCCCTTTCCTTCCCTCCTACTCCTACTACATGGAAGGGCTCCTAGTTCTACTAGGAAAGGGGAAGTCCTACTCCCAGTGGGAGTAGGACTCCCCTAGGGTGCGCCATAGAGAGGGCCGGCCCTCCCCCTCCTCCACTCCTTTATATACGGGGGCAGGGGGCACCCCAAAGACACAATAATTGATCTCTTGATCTCTTAGCCATGTGCGGTGCCCCCCTCCACCATAATCCACCTCGGTCATATCGTAGCGGTGCTTAGGTGGTGCCCTGCATCGGTAGAACATCAACATCGTCACCACGCCATCGTGCTGATGAAACTGTCCCTCAACACTCGGCTGGATCAGAGTTCGAGGGATGTCATCAAGTTGAACGTGTGCAGAACTCGGAGGTGCCGTGCGTTCGGTACTTGATCGGCCGGATCGTGAAGACATACGACTACATCAACCGCGTTGTGCTAACGCTTCCGCTTTTGGTCTACGAGGGTACGTAGACAACACTCTCCCCTCTTGTTGCTATGCATCACCATGATCTTGCGTGTGCGTAGGATTTTTTTTGATATTACTACGTTCCCCAACAGTGGCATCCGAGCCAGGTTTTATGCGTAGATGTCATATGCACGAGTAGAACACAAGTGAGTTGTGGGCGATATAAGTCATACTGCTTACCAACATGTCATACTTTGGTTCGGTGGTATTGGTGGATGAAGCGGCCCGGACCGACATTACGCGTATGCTAGACTGGTTCTACCGACGTGCTTTGCACACAGGTGGCTGGCGGGTGTCGGTTTCTCCAACTTTAGTTGAACCGAGTGTGGCTATGCCTGGTCCTTGCGAAGGTTAAAACAACACCAACTTGACAAACTATCGTTGTGGTTTTGATGCGTAGGTAAGAACGGTTCTTGCTAAGCCCGTAGCAGCCACGTAAAATTTGCAACAACAAAGTAGAGGACGTCTAACTTGTTTTTGCAGGGCATGTTGTGATGTGATATGGTCAAGACGTGATGAGATATAAGTTGTTGTATGAGATGATCATGTTTTTGTTGAAGTTATCGACAATTGACAGAAGCCTTATGGTTGTCTCTTTATTGCATAAGATGCAAGTGCCAAATAATTGCTTTACTTTATTGCTATGCGATAGCAATAGTTGGAAGAGCAATAGTTGGCGAGACGACCATGTGACGAAACATTGATATAGATCAAGATGATGGAGGTCATGGTGTCATGCCGGTGATGATGGAGATCATGACGATGCTTTGGACATAGAGATCAAAGGCACAAGATGATGATGGCCATATCATGTCACAGATTTTGATTGCATGTGATGTTTATCTGTTATACATCTTATTTTGCTTAGTTCGACGGTAGCTTTATAAGATGATCCCTTACTAAAATTTCAAGGGATAAGTGTTATCCCTGAGTATGCACCATTGCCAAAGTTCGTCGTGCCCAGACACCACGTGATGATCGGGTGTGATAAGCTCTACGTCCATCTACAACGGGTGCAAGCCAGTTTTGCACACGCAGAATACTCAGGTTAAACTTGACGAGCCTAGCATATGCAGATATGGCCTTGGAGCACTGAGACCGAAAGGTCGAGCGTGAATTATATAGTAGATATGATCAACATAGTGATGTTTGCCATTGAAAACTACTCCATTTCACGTGATGATCGGTTATGGTTTAGTTGATTTGGATCACGTGATCACTTAGATGATTAGAGGGATGTCTATCTAAGTGGGAGTTCTTAAGTAATATGATTAATTGAACTTTAATTTATCATGAACTTAGTCCTGGTAGTATTAGCATATCTATGTTGTAAATCAATAGCTCGCGTTTAGCTCCCCTGTTTTATTTTTGATATGTTCCTAGAGAAAACTGAGTTGAAAGATGTTAGTAGAAATGATGTGGATTGGACCATGATCTAAGGACTATCCTCATTGCTGCACAGAAGAATTATGTCCTTGATGCACCGCTAGGTAACAGACCTATTGCAGGAGCAGATGCAGACGTTATGAACGTTTGGCTAGCTCAATATGATGACTACTTGATAGTTTAGTGCACCATGCTTAACGGCTTAGAATCGGGACTTCAAAGACATTTTTTGAATGTCATGGACCATATGAGATGTTCCAGGAGTTGAAGTTAATATTTCAAGCAAATACCCAAGTTGAGAGATATGAAGTCTCCAACAAGTTCTATAGCTAAAAGATGGAGGAGAATTTCTCAAGTAGTGAGCATGTGCTCAGATTGTCTGGGTACTACAATCGCTTGAATCAAGTGGGAGCTAATTTTCCAGATAAGATAGTGATTGACAGAGTTCTCTAGTCACCATCACCAAGTTACTAGGACTTCATGATGAACTATAATATGCAAGGGATAACAGAAACGATTCCCAAGCTCTTCGTGATGCTGAAATCGACGAAGGTAGAAATCAAGAAAAGCATCAAGTGTTGATGATTGACAAGACCACTAGTTTCAAGAAAAGGGCAAAGGGAATGAAAGGGAACTTCAAGTAGAATGACAAGAAAGTTGTCACTCCCGTGAAGAAGCCCAAAACTGGACCAAAGCCTGAAACTGAGTGCTTACACTGCAAAGGAAATAGTCACTGGAAGCGGCAATGCCCTGAATATTTGGTGGATAAGAAGGATGGCAAAGTGAACAAGGGTATATTTGATATACAGGTTATTGATGTGTACATTACTAGTGTTTATAGTAGCCCCTGAGTATTTGATACTTGTTCAATTGCTAAAAATTAGTAACTCGAAACAGGAGTTACAGAATAAACAGAGACTAGTTGAGGGTGAAGTGAAGATGTGTGTTGGAAGTGGTTCCAAGATTGATATGATCATCATCGCACACTCTCTATACTTTCGGGATTAGTGTTAAACCTAAATAAATGTTATTTGGCATTTGCGTTGAGCATGAATATGATTTGATCATGTTTATTGCAAAACGGTTATTCATTTAAAGTCAGAGAACAATTGTTGTTTTGTTTACATGAATAAAACCTTCAATGGTCATACACCCAAAGAAAATAGTTTGTTGGATCTCGATCGTAGTGATACACATATTCATAATATTGATGCCAAAAGATGCAAAGTTGATAGTGATAGTGCAACATATTTGTGGCACTGCCGTTTGGGTCATATCGGTGTAAAGCGCATGAAGAAACTCTATAAAAATGGACTTTTGGAATCACTTGATTATGAATCATTTGATGCTTGCGAACCGTGCCTTATGGGCAAGATGACTAAGACGTCGTTCTCCGGTACTATGGAGAGAGCAACAGATTTGTTGGAAATCATACATACAGATGTATGTGGTCCGATGAATGTTGAGGCTCGTGGCGGATATCATTATTTTCTCACCTTCATAGATGATTTAAGCAGATATGGGTATATCTACTTAATGAAGCATAAGTCTGAAACATTTGAAAAGTTCAAATAATTTCAGAGTGAAGTTGAAAATCATCGTAACAAGAAAATAAAGTTTCTACGATCTGATCGTGGACGAGAATAGTTGAGTTATGAATTTGGTCTACATTTGAAACAATGCAGAATAGTTTCGCAACTCACGCCACCCGGAACACCAAAGTGTAATGGAGTGTACAAACGTCGTAATCATACTTTATTAGATACGGTGCGATCTATGATGTCTCTTACTGATTTACCGCTATCATTTTGGAGTTATGCATTAGAGACAGTTGCATTCACTTTAAAATAGGGCACCATCAGAATCCGTTTGAGACGACGCCTTATGAACTGTGGTTTGGCAAGAAACCAAAGTTGTCATTTCTTAAAGTTTGGGACTGCGATGCTTATGTGAAAAAGTTTCAACCTGATAAGCTCGAACCCAAATCGAAGAAGTGCGTCTTCATAGAATACCCAAAGGAAACTATTGGGTACACCTTCTATCACAGATCCGAAAGCAAGATATTCATTGCTAAGATGGATCCTTTCTAGAGAAGGAGTTTTCTCTTGAAAGAAGTGAGTGGGAGAAAAGTAGAACTTGATAAGGTAATAGTACCTTCTCCTGAATTGGAAAATAGTTCATCACTGAAATCAGTTCCAGTGATTCCTACACCAATTAGTGAGGAAGCTAATGATGATGATCATGAAACTTCAGATCAAGTTACTACAGAGCCTCGTAGGTCTTCCAGAGTACGATCCACACCAGAGTGGTACGGTAATCCTGTTCTGGAAGTCATGTTACTAGACCATGATGAACTTATGAACTATGAGGAAGCGATGATGAGCCCAGATTCCGTGAAATGGTTTGAAGGCCATGAAATCTGAGATAGGATCCATGTATGAGAACAAAGTGTGGACTTTGGTGGACTTGCCCAATGATCGACAAAGTCATAGAAAATAAATGGATCTTCAAGAGGAAGACGGACGTTGATAGTAGTGTTACTATCTACAAAGCTCGACTTGTCGCAAAAGGTTTTCGACAAGTTCAAGGTGTTGACTACAATGAGATTTTCCCAACTGTAGTGATGCTTAAGTCTGTCCGAATCATGTTAGCAATTGCCACATTTTATGAAATCTAGCAAATGGATGTCAAAACTGCATTCCTTAATGGTTTTCTTAAAGAAGAGTTGTATACGATGCAACCAGAAGGTTTTGTCAATCCTAAAGGTGCTAACAAAATGTGCAAGCTCCAGCGATCCATCTATGGACTGGTGCAGGCATCTCGGAGTTGGAATATACGCTTTGATAAGTTGATCAAAGCATATAGTTTTATACGGACTTGCAGTGAAGCCTGTATTTACAATAAAGTGAGTGGGAGCACTACAACCTTTCTGATAAGTATATGTGTGTGACATATTGTTGATCGGAGATAATGTAGAATTATTCTGCAAAGCAGAAAGGAGTGTTTGAAAGGAGTTTTTCAAAGAAAGACCTCAGTGAAGTTGCTTACATATTGAGCATCAAGATCTATAGAGATAGATCAAGACGCTTGATAAGTTTTTCAATGAGTACATACCTTGACAAGATTTTGAAGTAGTTCAAAATGAACAGTCAAAGAAGGAGTTCTTGCCTTTGTTACAAGGTGTGAAGTTGAGTAAGACTCAAAACCCGACCACGGTAGAAGATAGAGAGAGAATGAAAGTCATTCCCTATGCCTTGGCCATAGTTCTATAAAATATGCCATGCTGTGTACCAGATCTATTGTATACCCTACATTGATTTTGGCAAGGGAGTACAATAGTGATCTAGGAGTAGATCACTGGACAGCGGTCAAAATTATCCTTAGTGGAATAAGGATATGTTTCTCGATTATGGAGGTGACAAAAAGGTTCGTCGTAAAGGGTTACGTTGATGCAAATTTTGACACTGATCCAGATGACTCTAAGTCTCAATCTGGATACATATTGAAAGTGGGAGCAATTAGCTAGAGTAGCTTCGTGCAGAGCATTGTTGACATAGAAATTAGCAAAATACTAACGGATCTGAATGTGGCAGACCCATTGACTAAACTTCTCTCACAAGCAAAACATGATCACACCTTAGTACTCTTTGGGTATTAATCACATAGCGATGTGAACTAGATTATTGACTCTAGTAAACCTTTGGGTGTTTGTCACATGTCGATGTGAACTATGGGTGTTAATCACATGGTGATGTGAACTGTTGGAATTAAATCACATGGCGATGTGAACTAGATTATTGACTCTAGTGCAAGTGGGAGACTGAAGGAAATATGCCCTAGAGGCAATAATAAAGTTATTATTTATTTCCTTATATCATGATAAATGTTTATTATTCATTCTAGAATTGTATTAACCGGAAACATAATACATGTGTGAATACATAGACAAACAGAGTGTCACTAGTATGCCTCTACTTGACTAGCTCGTTGATCAAAGATGGTTATGTTTCCTAACCATAGACATGAGTTGTCATTTGATTAACGGGATCACATCATTAGGAGAATGATGTGATTGACTTGACCCATTTCGTTAGCTTAGCACTTGATCGTTTAGTTTGTTGCTATTGCTTTCTTCATGACTTATACATGTTCCTATGACTATGAGATTATGCAACTCCCGTTTACCGGAGGAACACTTTGTGTGCCACCAAACGTCACAACGTAACTGGGTGATTATAAAGGTGCTCTACAGGTGTCTCCAAAGGTACTTGTTGGGTTGGCGTATTTCAAGATTAGGATTTGTCACTCCGATTGTCGGAGAGGTATCTCTGGGCCCACTCGGTAATGCACATCACTATAAGCCTTGCAAGCATTGCAACTAATGAGTTAGTTGCGGGATGATGTATTACGGAACGAGTAAAGAGACTTGCCGGTAACGAGATTGAACTAGGTATTGAGATACCGACGATCGAATCTCGGGCAAGTAACATACCGATGACAAAGGGAACAACGTATGTTGTTATGCGGTTTGACCGATAAAGATCTTCGTAGAATATGTAGGAGCCAATATGAGCATCCAGGTTCCGCTATTGGTTATTGACTGGAGACGTGTCTCGGTCATGTCTACATAGTTCTCAAACCCGTAGGGTCCGCACGCTTAACGCTACGATGACAGTTATATTATGAGTTTATGTGTTTTGATGTATTGAAGGAGTTCGGAGTCCTGCATGAGATCGGGGACATGACAAGGAGTCTCGAAATGGTCGAGACATAAAGATCGATATATTGGACGACTATATTCGGACATCGGAAAGGTTCCGAGTGATTCGGGTATTTTCGGGAGTATCGGGGAGTTACGGGAATTCATATTGGGCCTTAGTGGGCCATATGGGAAAGGAGAGAAAGGCCTCAAAGGGTGGCCGCACCCCTCCCCATGGGCTGGTCCGAATTGGACTACGGAGGGGGCGCCCCCTTCCTTCCTTCTCCTTTTCCCTTCCCTTTCCTTCCCTCCTACTCCTACTACATGGAAGGGCTCCTAGTTCTACTAGGAAAGGGGAAATCCTACTCCCGGTGGGAGTAGGACTCCCCTAGGGCGCGCCATAGAGAGGGCCGGCCCTCCCCCTTCTTCCACTCCTTTATATACGGGGGCAGGGGGCACCCCAAAGACACAATAATTGATCTCTTGATCTCTTAGCCGTGTGTGGTGCCCCCCTCCACCATAATCCACCTCGGTCATATCGTAGCGGTGCTTAGGCGAAGCCCTGCGTCGGTAGAACATCAACATCGTCACCACACCGTTGTGCTAACGAAACTCTCCCTTAACACTCGGATGGATCGGAGTTCGAGGGACGTCATCGAGTTGAACGTGTGCAGAACTCGGAGGTGCCATGTGTTTGGTACTTGATCGGCCGGATCGTGAAGACGTACGACTACATCAACCGCGTTGTGCTAACGCTTCCACTTTTGGTCTACGAGGGTACGTAGACAACACTCTCCCCTCTCGTTGCTATGCATCACCATGATCTTGCGTGTGCATAGGAATTTTTTGTTAATTACTATGTTCCCCAACAATACAGGGGTGCCACACACCCCCTATGTTTCACCGATGAGGTACTGGACCATGAATTTCTAGAGGGATTCAAACCCGTAAACATAGAGGCGTATGACGGAACGACAGACCCTGGGGTCTGGATTGAGGACTACATCCTCCATATCCACATGGCTCGAGGAGACGATCTCCACGCCATCAAGTACTTACCCCTCAAGCTCAAAGGGCCACCTCGGCACTGGCTTAAAAGCCTCCCCGAAAACTCCATTGGAAGCTGGGAAGAGCTTGAAGATGCTTTTCGGGCAAATTTTCAAGGGACCTATGTCCGACCACCAGATGCAGACGATTTAAGTCATATAACTCAACAGCCTGGAGAGTCAGCCCGAAAGCTTTGGAACAGGTTCCTCACTAAAAAGAACCAAATAGTTGACTGTCCGGATGCCGAAGCCTTAGCAGCTTTCAAGCACAGCGTTCGAGACGAATGGCCCGCCAGACACCTCGGCCAAGAAAAGGGAAGAACAATGGTAGCATTAACAAGCCTCATGACCCACTTCTGCGCGGGCGAGGACAGCTGGCTAGCCCGGTGCAGCACCAGCGACCCAAGTACATCCGAAGTCAGGGATGAAAACGGGAAACCACGACGCAGCAAAAACAAGCGCCGGAGTAAAGAAGACAGCCCGAAGAGCACGGCGGTAAATGCCGGATTCAGAAGCTCTCGGCTAGGTCAGCAAAAGCTACCCTCCAAAGGCACCAAAGACGAACTGTCCAACCTAAACAAGATTCTGGACAAAATATGTCAGATCCACAGAACCCCCGATAAACCTGCAAATCATACCCATAGAGAATGTTGGGTCTTCAAGGAGTCCGGCAAGCTCAACGCCGAACACAAGGGGCAGGATATACCAAGCGAAGACGAGGACGAGCCTCGCAAGCAAAGCACTAGGGAACAAAAGAAATTCCCACCAGAAGTTAAAATAGTAAAGGTGTTGCACGTGACAAAGGGGAGAAACAAAGCGGCACTCCTAGAGACACATGTCCCAGGGCCTATCACAGCGGAGTTCTACCACTGGTCGTCCCAACCGATCACCTTCGACCATCAGGATTACTCGGCAAGTATCCGGCGTGCAGGATGGGATGCCTTGGTGTTAGACCCGATAATTGACGGATACCACTTCACACGAGTCCTGATGGACGGCGGCAGTAGTTTAAACTTGATATATCAGGACACAGACCGCAAAATGGGGATAGACCCAACAAAAATTAGCCGCAGCAATACTACCTTTAAAGGAGTAACGCCAGGCCCAAAGGCCCATTGCACGGGCTCCCTGCTACTAGAGGTTATATTCGGCTTCCTCGATAACTTCCGCAGCGAAAATTTAACCTTCCACATCGCTCCGTTCCAAAGTGGCTATCAAGCACTACTCGGACATGAAGCTTTCGCTCGCTTTAACGCAATACCACATTACGCTTCCCTCATGCTTAAGATGCCCGGTCCACGTGGCATCATTACAGTAAATGGAAATATTGACCGCTCCTTGCGCGCGGAAGACCGTGCGGCTGCCTTGGCGGCCGCACACTAAACGGCCTCACCAACTAAAGCATCTGACAGGTTGTTAAGACCACGAACACGGTTGGACGAGTTCGGTACAGCTATATGTAATTGATACAAGTTTGATTGCTATACCCCTATTATAATACAAGGGGCTCAACGCGCACGCACAAATGGCAATCAGGCTCAACTTTACTCATTTTGAACTATATATTGTTTATTTAGTATAACTTACCTTTTGCACGGCAACTTTTCAATTAAGTTCCTCTCTTTTTCAGATGACCATCATGCTACACCCGTCCAGAATACGGCACAACGGAGACACAGGCGCAGACGTGCAGCAGGGACCCATTCCAAGGATTCTCTTTAGATTAAAACCCTGCGTAAACCTTTTTTACTGTCTCTTGTTGATACACATCCCCCGGATTCTCAGTACAATTGAGAAGGATGCTGGCGTATTGGCATGTGGCCACGTCAGAATATTGCACGTACCTAGACACCAGGGGCTTATTACAAAGGGCACTGTTTAGGCCCGGTTTACATCATAAAGACCGAATAACTTAGGGAGTGTTCAACGTCGTGAATTTGGCCTTATATGCATCAACTCCAAATCATGTCTTTGGTCAAATGTTGGGTTTGCCCGGCTCCTGTGTTTTGCTGCCTTACATTCCGCTCTATCGGCTAAGGCGGCACCAGGAGAACTACTGCGATTGTGCCCTGGTTCATCCAGACGAGCACCTCAGTAGAGAAAGCCGAAAACTGACTGTCATGATATAGCGTGAGACTGGTAACCACTCGATGACCTAGTGGAATCTTCGGGATTCCTCCGCTTTAATGAAGGGCCGCTTCCCGGCCAGGCATGTACGCACCCCGAATTCGGATGAGTGCGGAGCCACCAGGGGCTATATAGTAGCCCCACTCTCAAACTCCTCTGGCTAAGTGAAAGTGTTAAAGCATTATAGTCCGGTTGCCTAGTTCACTGCATTATCACCTCCTTAATGGACCAAGATGTTGGATCAAGTGTGAACATGCGTCTTCTACGAACACCCCCGCATTATATGCGTGGGGGCTGAAGCCGACGACTGCAATCTTTCATGTTATATACATAAACGACCGCACAGGAGGCATCATAGCACTTTTGGGCAAAAGTATAAATATAGCTTTGATAAATTCAATAAAACATTGTTTTTACAATGGGAATACATGTCACTCAAACATAATATTCTTCGAGCACTGAGCCTCTATTGAACGAGCGCCTTCAAGAACTTCTTCAAAGTAGTGCTCGGCAGCCACTCGGCCTATGGCCGAACCCTATGTCGCAACAGTGGTGGCATCCATCTCCGCCCAGTATGTTTTGACACGGGCAAGGGCCATCCGCGAGCCTTCTAAGCACGCCGACCTCTTCACAGCATCGATGCGTGGCACAACGCCAAGGAATTGTTGCACTAAGCTAAAGTAGCTATTTGGCCTTGGCCCTCCTGGCCACAAATGATCCACAACGGACCTCATGGCCAGTCTGGATAATCTATGGAGCTCGGCCCAACCGGTCAATCGCTCATTCAGCAGCAGCAGACGGACTGGAGTGTGAAACTGTGACCAGAACAACTTCTCCACTTCGGGACCTTTCTAATCCTTGAAGTACTCGGCGACATCAGCAGCGCTGGTAGCCAAATCCATGTACACGTCCGCAGAACTCCATAGCCGGTCCAGAGGAGCATACTTCGGATCTCCGAACTTAGTCCGCAACAAGGAAGGCTTCCCAGACACGATATCTACAGCCTGATTCAGCTCCTCCTTCGTCGCTCTAATTTTGGAACGGGCTTCCTTGGCAGCCACCCGGGCCTTCTCCAGGTCTATCACTTTCGCCCGATTTTCCTCTTCAAGAAGCCGGTAATGGTCAGCAGCATCTTTTAACTCCATGGCCATCTTGGCAATTTTTTTCTTTGCTCTCGCAATGTACAGCCTGTTCGGCCCTTAAATCTTCGGCCGCCTGTAAAGCAGCCGCATTGCTACTCTTGGCTTGCTCCTTGGCTCGGGCAAGCTCCGCCCGAAGGGTCTCCATGGTGGCCGCTCCATCTGCAGCACAACATATTAAAGATACTGGCATCACGCTGCTCTTATTATGTGACGATCACCAGAAAGGACACTCACCCTGTGCCTCGTCAAGCCGCTCGTTGACAAGCACGATGTCGGCATCTGCCGCATCCAGCTGCCGCTTTAGTTCGGCATACCCATCAGTCCGGCTAGCCACCGGAGCTTCCACTACCTGCACATAAAGGCAGTCTGGTTATTGCCTGGGACTATGATCCTCTGTTTGTTGCCGTTTTCGACGACAACCAGAGTCTCAGGGGCTACTATCTACACAGGGCACATCTAAAAATGTGCGGTACTTTCAAAAATATACATCATTTCACGTACCTCAAAACCCGTCAGTAGACTCATAAAGGCTTCATGCAGCCCGCTTTCGGCGGACGAAATCCTTTCAATCACCATACCCATCAATGTGCAGTGCTCTTCTGAGATAGCCGCCTTCTCCAGCAGATCCCTCCGTACATCCGGCCGCGCACCAGACGGTGCCGGACTCTTTTGATTGCTCTCTTCGAGAGCCGGATACTGAGGACTTAGGGTGGCCATAGGATTACCTTCTGGCCTTGCCGGATCAGGAGAAGCCCTCCACGACGACACCTCAGGGTCGCCCACTTCGTAAGGCGGTGTGGTAGGGGGAGGCGTTTTGCTCTCCGTCATCTCCGGAAGAAGATCCCCCGAAGACGAGCTCAACTGAGAAGGGCTAAGATCCAAACTGCAAGATAAATACTTCGGTTATTTTCCTCAGTAGTAAGGTAGGATATCTTCACTATTAAATACCTTTTGATTACTTACAGCTCGTTAGAGGGCTGATCCCCGTGCGGACATTGTGCGGCAAGAACACCCTCTGAGGCAGGACCCTCTGGCGGAGATTTCTTCTCCCATTTGGAAACCTTGATTTTCGGATCTTCGGAGGTAGTCCTCTTCCTTCCCCGGGGAGAGAGAATGTCAGATTCTTCCCCTCGGTTATCCTCCCTTGCGGAGGCGCTCATTCCCTCGGTTGGAATAGGTAGCGATGGAGGCCCGCTTTCGCCCTCTTTATTCCCCCTTCATCTTCCTTTGAGGGCACCGGACAAGGTGTTGGCTCGAGCATCTTTTCCAGCACCAGATTGTCCAAGCCATCAGGAAGGGGGGCCGACCACCGAATCATCTTCGCCTTTGTTATCTAGTCCTGGTCAAAGAGCGATTCTTCAGAATGATGTCATGATAAATAAAAGGATGGTGTGTTCGGCCATGGGATTACTTACTTGGGCAGCGGTGCGGTTGCTGCTCAGGCCCACGTCCTCGGTAGTGTCCGGACACTCTATTTGGGGTCCGAAGAACGATTTGTACATCTCCTCATGCGTCATGCCAAGGAAATTCTGAATAGTACGCGGTCCTTCTGGGTTGAATTCCCACATGCGGAGGGGCCGGCGTTTGCAAGGCTGGACTCGACGAACCAGCATGACTCGCATTACCATAACCATATTGAAATCTCCCTCGAAGAGATCTCGGATACGGCTCTGCAGTATTGGCACGTCCTTTGCTGGACCCCAGTTCAGTCCCCTGCTGATCCATGACATCAGTTGTGGTGGAGGGCCCGAGCGAAAGGTGGGGACAGCTACCCACTTGGCACTTCGGGGAGCTGTGATGTAAAACCACTCCCGTTGCCACAATTCGGATACCTCTGGAAAGGAACCCTTTGGCCATGGAGCATCAGCAATTTTGCTTATTAAAGCACCTCCGCATGCTGCGTACTATCCCTCGACCATCTTTGGCTTCACATCGAAGGTCTTGAGCCACAAGCCGAACTGAGGGGTAATGCGGAGGAAGGCCTCACAAACGGCAATAAATGACGAGATGTGAAGAAGGGAGTCCGGGGCCAGATTGTGAAAATCCAGCCCGTAATAGAACATAAGACCCCTGACAAAGGGATCCAGAGCGAGGCCTAGTCCTCGGAGGAAGTGGGAGACTAACACAACGCTCTCGTTGGGTTCGGGAGTAGGGACGACCTGCCCTCGGGCGGGCAGCCTATGCGAAATTTTGGCGGTGAGATATCTGGCCTCCCTCAACTTCTTGATGTCCTCCTCCATGACGGAGGAAGACATCCACTGGCCTTGAAGTCTAGATCCGGACATGATTGAAGGTCCGAAGCACCTGACCTTGGCTTTGGGTGTTAGAACTCGAGGCGGGGGAGGGATTCGATTGAGCACGGGAGGGAAAAAAGTAACAACCTTGTCCCTTTATAAAGAGGGTGAATATCAAGCGTCCTCCTCGTGGCCGTTTGGGACTTGCCTAAAATCTAGGAGTCCTAGGCATGGTTGGGTCACCCACGTCCGTATTGATGAGAATCCCGTAATAAGGGGAACACGATCTCTGCTTTGACAAGACGTGTCAAGAAACCGCCTCTTGTTATGTGCGGGGCTGGTTAAAGAAAAACGGTTCAAATAATTATCGGGTCGTGGCGTGATGTCATGCTGCCAAAACATGTCAGCATATTAGATTTATGGTAATATTATTCTCTCTACGGTGGTGTGTGGAACTTATTTTGCAGGGTCAGACACTATCCTTGTATTCAAATTCTTCTGTGGTGTATTCGGAGGAGGAACCCGCCTTGCAATGACAACACTGCGTGCCGGACTCATCGTCATTGAAGCCTGGTTCAGGGGCTACTGACGGAGTCCTGGATTAGGGAGTCTCCGGACAGCCGGACTATATCCTTTGGCCAGACTGTTGGACTATGAAGATACGAGATTGAAGACTTCGTCCCGTGTCCGGATGGGACTCTACTTGGCGTGGAAGGCAAGCTAGGCAATACGGATATGTATATCTCCTCCTTTGTAACCGACCTTGTGTAACCCTAGCCCCCTCCAGTGTCTATATAAACCGGAGGGTTTTAGTCCGTAGGACAACATACAATCATACCATAGGCTAGCTTCTAGGGTTTAGCCTCTCCGATCTCGTGGTAGATCAACTCTTGCACTACCCATATTATCAAGAATAATCAAGCAGGACATAGGGTTTTACCTCCATCAAGAGGGCCCGAACCTGGGTAAAACATCGTGTCCCCTGCCTCCTATTACCATCCGCCTTAGACGCACAGTTCGGGACCCCCTACCCGAGATCCGCCGGTTTTGACATCGACGGTTATATTACTCATATAATGCATATGTTGTATTGCAATGCTTAGTTTTTACATCATATACACAATATTGAATGATGTTTCCTTAGTTGACACATCATATATGTGATTGCCCTCTGCTCACTTCCTTAGTATATAAATCATATATTTGAATTATGTCATGCCATGATGTTTACATAGACAGCATGTATCTAAATTATGGCATGCCAACCCATTTTCTAAAGACATAATATAGTTATATCATCTCATCCTATTTACATAGTCATCATATTTTAAATTATGTCATTCTATCCGTGAATTATATCATGCCATCATGTTTCCATCGACGGCATGTTTGTGATTTATGGCATGCCAACCACTTTAATAGACACATCGTATAGTTATATCATGTCATCCCGTTTACATAGTCATCATATTTTGAAGTATGTCATTCCATCCTGTTTAGTTATCCATCATACATGTGAAATTGTGTCATGCTATCCTGTTTAATTAGCCATCATATATGTGAAATTATGTCCTGCTATTCTGTTTGCTTAGACAACATAAATGTGAATTATTTCATGCCTTGTTTTCTTCCCTACTATCCATTGCACCTATCTATCTTACAATGTCTGTAAATTCAATTACTTTTCTTGTTTATCAGCCATTTCAATTGGAGGGAGTGATGGCAGTATCTGTGGGAGTAAAAACACGGTCTTTAGAAAAGATCGTGCTACCTATCGATGCAGATAGAACCACAGTTGTACTTGCCCAAGAACCAGCCCCACCACACATAACCCACACTCATGCAGATTGTACCCCTACCCAGTTGGACAGAGAACCAGCTACACCCCTTCTAACCCCAACCCCAGCAGATAGACACCCAGTTCCCGTTGACACGGTACCATCTCCACCGCATAGCACCCAAACACGAGCAGTTAGTAAGGCAACCGCAGTGCCCAAATCACGAGGACCACCACTCCGAACCCGAAGTCAACACTTAAAGCAGAAGAAGAATTGTTCTCAGGTCAGGTTCCGTAGCTATGGTTCACACTACTTTGCTCTTGCATCACTGTATTTACTGATACCAACTAATTTCAAATTTGAAGGATGCAATTGAAACTCCAATGGTGCAACAGGTATGTTTTAAACCTGTTTCTTCAACGTGTTTGGCTGTTTGCTATTGTAACTTGCTCTATGTTGATTTCAGTCTCAATTGAACAAACAGTTATGTTCTCATGCCATGCACATTACAAGTGTTGTTATTACTGTGTAGTTTCCCACACTTATATTCTGTCTATGCTGCTTTGTCTTCAATAGATATGATTCGAACTGTATCTATCTTGATTTGGCAACATAAACTAGAATGATATAGACCATACAGTGACCATACTACATAGATATATGTTTGTTTCATGTTGTTATCCTGTCCACCTTACTACTGAACTGGTTTACCAAAATGAGTTTCATATACTACATTGTAAACCTGAGATGTGTTTGTTTGTTTCTCTTTTAGAACGCGGATAAAATATTGGAGAAGAGTATCCTGTTACACAATGGTAAAGGAAGTAATGCAGATAAGGTTCAAGATAGTGAGACATCCCTGTTGGTCTCCAAGAAAGCTGATAAAAACTATATTGAAGACACTGAGACAACCCCAAAGTCATGTCTTGATGTAGTGTTTGAGTTACTAGCTACCACTGCTAGCATCAACTCTTCGAACTCGTTTCCTGAATCAGTTCAGCTTCTTGAGTCTCAACTTCAAGTTGAAAGACATCGATCAGATGTTATGGACAGGAAGTCGAAGGACTGAGGAAGTCCCCGCAGAATTCAGATGCATACTTTCTGGTGCAACAGCAAGCGCTGGAGGACTTAAGCGCCAAACAAGAGAAAGTTAATAAGCTTGCTAAGCATCTTGCCAGCATTATGGGTACCCAGGATATTGTTTCTTGAGCTCTTCTGAAGTGGTTTCAGTTCTGGACTTGTTTTGCTGCGGCGTTTATATGCTGTTGTGTTCCCTATATTTGCACTGGTGGCGAACTTTGATGTCTAGTGGATGTAATATGTGTAATAGCCGTGATAGCCTAGTGTAATTTGCTTGCTTATTTATTTCCTTGTTGTCTTGTTTATTTGTTTGCTTGTAGTCAGTGCAATTCTTTTTCTGCGGTTTGCTAGTGGCTGCAATAACCTATTTTTTAAAACTAGGCCACAATAACCATGGGCTAATATTTACTGTAGTGACATTGGGCCTCCTACGGGCCGTAGAAACAGTGGGCCTTCTATGGGCCGTATAAACAGTGGGCCTTCTACGGGACGTAGAAACAGTGGGCCTTCTACGGGCCGTATCATCAATGGGCCTTATACGGGCTGTATGATCGATTGGCCAAACATGAGCCAAACAGACCACATTCTGGCCATAAACGGGCTAGAGTTGGAATCGTCCGTTCATGGGCCGACCATAACGGGCCATCGTTAATAGGCCGTATTTGATGACGCTATGAAAACAGCCCAACGTATTAACGGACCACAAACGGGCCGACTGTAATCACGGGCTGAATTTGGCCCACAAGTAGAAAATGACAGTAACGGGCCGTAAGTAAACGAATGCTGGAAAATAGCCCAAGAATAAATGGGCTCTGAGAAGGCCGAAAGATAACATGGGCTGGAAACAGCCCAACGGAATAACGGGCCGTTAATGGGTATAAAGTGATACACTGTTCTTTACGGGCCAGTTTCACCACGGGCCGTTAATGGGTGTAAAGTGAAACACTATTCATTACGAGCCAGTTTCACCATGTGCCGTTAATAGGACAAGAGTTACATAGGGCCTCATATGGGCCAAAAGACGTCATGGGCCATACATGGGCCAGAAGTGAAAACGGGCTGGAATCATATTGGATGGCCCAGATGATGCTACTGGGCCTAATTCGAATAGGGCGTAACGGGCCTTGGGTTAGCGGGCTGTAAATGGGCTATATGCAAACAGGCCGTTAACAGGCTTTCCATGGGCTGGCCCGCCACCTTTTGACCAAGTCAAACGGGCCGGCCTTTTCATAGGAATGGGCCTCTGTTGGGCCGTGCCACATGTCGACGTATCATAGGCTCCTTTTGTCCAATGAGTGGATGACATCTGTCCCAGCGATGAGCCGACTCGTGTTTCCTCCAGCCAATGATGATTTTACACGTGGAAAATCCCCATTGGTCGGGGTTGTTAACGGGTTATCGGATCCAAAACCTGACCCGATAACTTAACGATGTTCCGTTACGGTGGATGCCATGTGTCGGTCACCCTTAATGAAAGCACTTCTGTGACGCGCAATTTATCATCATGGAAGTGGACATTCCGTGATGATAATTTTGGTAATGTCATGGAACACTTCTACGACAGCACAGGTATGACTATCTTGATTCTGTCATAAAATCGTCATGGATGTACATGCATGACAGAAAACGCGACCTACAGTGACAAACACGTATCATCACGGAAGTGTATTTTTTTTGTAGTGGGTGAAGGAGGGTACCTCATTCGTCCAAGTGGAAGCTTCTACCTCATGACAAGGTGAACCAAGAGTTGACACGAAGGCATCCACAAGCGGGACACACCAAGATGAAGAAAACAAGGAAGTACACCAAGATGAGCCTCATCAACCTCGTTCTCCACCTCGACAAGAGAATGACAACGTCAACAACAAAGAAGGCCAAGAGGAAGAACAAGATGATGAAGAAGATGTTCCACCCCGACCCAAACAAAATCTCTCACAAGTTCGAGCAAGAGTTTCACAAGACCATCCCGTCAAACAAATCTTCAATGATATCCAAACCGGAAGAATCACTTGCTCTAAAACTCGTTTGGCTAATTTTTGTGAACATTAGTCATTCATCTCTAGCATTGAACCTATGAAGGTTGAAGAAGCATTGGAAGATCCAGATCGGATAAATGCCATGCACGAAGAGTTACACAACTTTGAGAGGAACCAAGTGTGGACATTGGTCGAGAAGCCCGACAACAACCACAACATCATCGGTACCAAATGGGTGTTTCAAGCAAGACAAAGATGGACAAGTCGTTTGCAACAAAGCACGTCTCGTCGCCCAAGGCTACACTCAAGTCGAAGGTATGGACTATGGTGAGACATATGCCCCCGTTGCTAGATTTGAGTCTATCCGCATCTTACTTGCCTATGCAAATCACGATGATATTACCTTGTACCAAATGGACATTAAAAGTGCTTTTCTAAATGGTGAAATTGCGGAAGAAGTTTATGTTAAACAACCTCCCGACTTTTTTAATCCTAAGAAACCCGACCATGTTTACAAACTTCACAAAGCTCTTTATGGTCTTAAACAAGCTCCTAGAGAGTGGTATAAATGCTTGACCAAGTTCCTTATTGAAAAAGGCTTTGAGATTGGAAAAATTGATTCTACTCTTTTTACTAAAAGGGTTAATGGTGAATTATTTGTGTGCCAAATTTATGTTGATGATATCATATTTGGTTCAACTAACCCTCATTTTAGTGAAAAGTTTGGAAAGCTAATGTCAGAGAAGTTTGAGATGTCTATGATGAGTGAACTCAAGTTCTTTCTTGGGTTGCAAATCAAGCAAACTAAGGAGGGTACCTTTGTTTCCCAAACAAAGTATACCAAGGACTTATTCAAGAAGTTCAACATGCAAGAATGCAAAGGTATGAATACACCCATGCCTACTAGTGGACATCTTGACTTGACTAAGGATGGCAAACCGGTTGACCAAAAGGTTTATCGCTCTATGATTGGTTCATTGTTATATCTATGTGCCTCCTGTCCCGATATTATGCTAAGTGTGTGCATGTGTGAACGGTATCAAGCGCCCCCCAAAGAATGTCACCTTAAGGCTATGAAAAGGATAGTGAGACACTTAATTCATACACCAAATTTTGGCATTTGGTATCCTAAGAGGTATTCTTTTGATCTTGTTGGCTACTCCAATTCTGACTATGCCGGTGACAAGGTTGATAGAAAGTCCACTTCAGGTACATGTCAATTTCTTGGTAGATCTCTTATGTCTTGGTCCTCCAAGAAACAAAACTCGGTATCCTTATCTACTGCCGAAGTGGAATACATTGCCGCTGGTTCATGTTGTGCTCAGTTACTTTGGATGACCCAAACTCTTAAAGATTATGGGATATATGCAAAACATGTTCCATTGCTTTGTGACAATGAAAGTGCTATTAAGATTGCTCATAATCCCGTGCAACATTCTTGAACTAAGCATATTGAAGTTCGTCATCATTTCATTCGAGATCATGTTGCTAAAGGGGACATTGATCTTAAGCATGTTCGTACCGATAAGCAATTGGCGGATATATTCACCAAACCGCTTGATGAGAAAGTATTTTGCCATTTGAGAGGTGAATTGAACATCATTGATGCTTCAAACTTGGAGTAGAAACTCCATTTGGATGCAAGGCATGAGCCTTTGACTAATCCTTGATATTTCTCTTATGATGTTGATCATATGTCTTGGATCTATACTTGTACCCTTGCATGCTATCTAACCCTTGTAGGTACTTGGATGAGCTCGAATTCATGAGATTGCAACTCACTCACATCTTGAGCAATCTCTACATCACCAAGTCTCTACAATATGGTGGTTGAAGACAAGGAAGCATGAAACCTTTTCAACATATCCTTTGGCAAACTCTATATATCAAATTTCATTTGGTATCAAATTTCATGGTTGTCACTTCGGATACACAAGTGCTCTTCCTTGCAAGACTAACCCATGTAGGTAGATGAACTAAAACTACAAGTGGTGCTCCCAACTCTTGATGAGCTACATCAACCTTGAGCATCCTACACAAGTTCAACTACATGATCAATACCAACACCACCACCCAAGGTATGTTATTCCATCTTAGAGAAGATTTACCCCAAGTCATGGGTCAAAGCAGCTCAACAAGATGTGAATACATCAGAATACTTAAACGAAAAATGGCAACCCCATTTTGAGCTTAAACGATGAGTATGACCTATGGTCAAGTGTTCTCACTTGACTCCTCAGTCAATATACTCTAACATAGGTGACTTAGTCACCGACAAATTCTAGATGAAGTTCTCTAGTGATTCCTTGTGTCCTTGCATGGTTGTTTCCCTTTTCCCTTTTATCAAAAAAGAACTTCATCTATATTTCTTCATTTTCTCTGTTATGTTCTGCATTCCCTGCATCCAATTCATTGCAAATGCTTCAGTTAATTCCTTGCAAATCTTTGTGAGATCTTATTTGCCTAGTGAGCTGAGATGACAATTGTGTTCTCTCTATGCTGAATTCGGCCTCACCAGCTTGTTTCTTTCAGACTAACTGAACTACCTCGGTGCCACCGAAGAAAACAACTCGGTGTTACCAATTTCAATGCTGAGAAGACACTTTGCCATTTGCATCTTGCATGTTTGTTCCAGCTCCACTCAATGATTCTTGTCCTCTACCTGCATCACATTCTATATGCTGCTTTGTTATGTGACTCAAGGACCAAACCTATTCGACTCACACTCCAGAAGATCCCTCATTGGAAATTGATGTTGTAAGGGCATATTTATCCCTAAGTGGTTTTGGTGATTGATGACAATGCTTTTGCGGACTAATTGTGTGCATTGAGCATTTCAGATGTCTCATGTTTAGGCACAAGACAATTCGTTGCCCCTCGGAGTCTAGTGAAGATGAAATTTTTCCCTACGCTTCTTTTCAGTGGATTTGAGTCATAGGAAAGCCGTACTATTAAGAGGGGGTCCGCTTTGGAAAGGTTTGGGTGGAATCATCACGTACACGTATGCTACTTTTTGCACCACCTTTCCTTTGGCTCTTTGGAGCAACCACCGTTTATCTATGTCTCTGAATAATGAAGGAATCCTAAGTGTTGGTTGTACTGTGGCATGCGGTAGTACTGCTCATGAGAGCAGTAGTACCGTAGAGGCCTACGGTAGTACCGGCCAGGGACGCGGAAGTACCTCTCCACGGGCGTGGTAGTACCATGGCCTCAGGCCGGGCACAGCAGCACAAGAGGAAGTAGGGGAGGATGTAATTTTTTACATCCGCGCCCTACTCGGTAGTACCACTCCAGGTTTGTGGTAGTACCGCGTCGGATTTTTGCACAGATTGTTTCTCGGTGGAAGTAGCCACTGATGTATTTTTATTCATTCGTGCCTTCCCAGCCCAGACAAACCCTGCCTTGCGGTAGTACCGCAAGGGGGAGCGGTAGTACCGCTCCAGAAGTTCTATCGCTCTTTGCTTCAACGCATCAGGGCTGGTCTAGCTCCTGCCGCGCATGCGGTAGTACCCGTAGTGCCCCGTGGTAGTACCGCAGGCCCTTGCGGTAGTACCGCACGTCGTGGGCTGAGTAAGTGGATAACGGTTGGATTTTTCCTATCACTATATAAGGGGAGTCTTCTTCTTCGAGTCGACCACCTCTTCCATCCCTAAGCTCCATTGTTGCTCTAAGCTCCATTTTCGCCCGATCTTTCTCCCTAGCCAATCGAACTTGTTCATTTTCTAGGGATTGGCTGAGAAGGCCCCGATCTACATTTCCACGAAGAGAAATTTGATTCCCCCCACTAATCCCTTGCGGATCTTGTTACTCTTGGGTGTTTGAGCACCCTAGACGGTTGAGGTCACTGCGGAGCCATATTGTGGTGAATCTTCGTGGTGTCGTTGCGAGCCTCCAATTAAGTTGTGGAGATATTCCCAACCTTGTTTGTAAAGGTTCGGTCGCCACCTCCAAGGGCACCAATAGTGGAATCACGGCATCTCGCATTGTGTGAGGGCGTGAGGAGAATACGGTGGCCCTAGTGGCTTCTTGGGGAGCATTGTGCCTCCACACTTCTCCAACGGAGACGTACTTCCTCTCAAACGGAAGGAACTTCCGTAACACATCCTCATCTTCACCGGCTCCACTCTTGGTTATCTCATACCTCTACTTTTGCAAGCTTGTTTTGTGTTGCATCCCTTGCTTGCTTGTGTGCTTGTTGTTGTTGCGTCATATAGGTTGCTCACCTAGTTGCATATCTAGACAACCTACTTTGATGCAAAGTTTAAATTGGTAAAGGGATACTAAAAATTGTTAGTTTCCTATTCACCCCCTCTAGTCAACTATATCGGTCCTTTCAATTGGTATCAGAGCCTCGTCTCTTTATTAAGGACTTTGCCATATGAAGAGTATGGTTGACACCGTAGACGGTGAGGAGGAGCACCCCAGTGTGATTCTGCCCTCATCTATGGCCGATGGGGGAACCTCGGTCTCACGTGAGGAGTTCAATGTGGCCTTGGACACATTGAAAACCTCCATGACGGCTGAGGTCAAAGGCATGCTTAAGAAATTTCTTGATGGTCTTAAATTGTCCACTGCGCCGTTGGAAGTGGTCGATCCCACTAACAAGGTGACGGATGCTAACTCCGACAAGGGGGAATCTACTAGTGATAAAGTTCCTTTCTCTGGTGGTAAAAGTGGAAACGACATCTTTTCCCATGTTAAACCTCCTGTTACTTATGGAGGACTGGTTCCCTCCACTCATTTAAATCATGAGGGTTCTCCTCCCAAGATTGTGAAAAATGAGGATTTTGACTCTTGGGTCTATCGCTTTAAATGTCATTTAAATCATGTCAATACTAATCTTTGGAGAATCATTGAGCAAGGTTTCTATCCACATGACCCAAGCAACTCACCCCTAGAGAAGCCGCAGATCATCAATTCAACGAGAATGCTCTCTTCATCATCCAAGATGCAATTCCATCCGAAGATATTACACATCTTAAACATTTCACCGTGGCCAAGGAAGCATGGCATCATGTTGTTTCCCTTTACAAGGGAAGCGCAAGCATTCAACGCTCAAACTATGAAGTGGTGCAAGATGAAGCCGATGAGTTTGCAATGAATGAAGATGAAGAACCTCGTGAGCTTTACCAAAGATTAACCACTCTCGCGGTCTCACTCCGAGATCATGGGAGAAAGGATATGGATGACAAATGGATCACGCGCAAGTTCCTTAAGGCCATGACGCCTTACCACACCATCATCCATCAAAGGCCGGACTTCCACACCTTGTCCTCAAGTGAAGTGTTGGATGAGTTTGTGGCTATGAGAATCTTGGACAAGACCACCGACAATGCGGTGTTGCATTCTCAAAGAGCAAAGAAGCCCAACCTTTCCTTGAAGGCCAAGGCTAGTGTGTAAGAAGAGGACAAAGAGGAAGAAGAGGAGAGCAACACCGAAGATACATAATATGTTTATCATGAGCACATGGCTCTCACTTCAAGGCAATTTTGGAGCAAGAAGAACACAAGGCCCAACTTCAACAAGAACAACTCAAGTTGCGTGAAGGGAAAGAAACGTGTGAGTACTTGCTATAATTGTGGCAATGTGAGCCATTTTGTTGTGGACTGCCCATATGAGAAGAGGGAAGACAATGGTGGCAAGCTCATCCGAAAAGACAAGGCCAAGTCCTTCCCCAACAAGAGCAACTTCACCAAGAAGACTCCTCCCAAGGGGTTGGTGTCACAAGAAGAGTACAATGAGGATGATGATGATGATGATGATGACGGTGAGACAGTTGCCATGGCCTCCGTTGCCATTGCAACAACTCCACGGGTGTCCCTCTTCGACTCACCCAACGAGAACATCACAGCCAAGTGCCTCATGGCCAAAGCCACCAACAAGGTAACCCCCAACATCAAAACTACCATCACTAGTAACCCCTCGTTGATGGATTGCATTGATGAAAGTGAGGGGTCTAATGAGGAATAAAATGAATTTGAGTCTTTTATGAGTAAGTTCAAGGGTAAATCCAATAAGAACTTTGTTGCTCTCTTGGAACAACTTGGTGAAGCCAATGACATGATCGAGGCTCACGAAGACACCATCTCTAAGATGGAGGGACATAGTCATGACTATGTCGATGAGATGTCGGATCTCTCTAACGCTCTTGAGGAAGAGCATGGTCATCGTTTGGATCTTGAGGAGTCACACAATAATGATCATGCTAAACTGAAGAAAGATCTTGATCATGCACTTGTTGTATCTTGTGTGCTCAATTCCGAGAAGGCCAAGCTTGGGGTTGATATTGCTAGAATCAAGGAGGAGTTTGATATACTCGACAAGGCTCACAAAGCCTTGAAGGGTGCTCATGCTAGCCTCAAAGAGTCTCATGATCAACTCCAAGTGAAGCTAACTAAGTAAAAGGCCACTTTTCCTCATATTGTCTTAATTGATAATGCAAATGCTACTAACACATGTTGTGAGCATGTGCATCTTGTAGAGGAGAATGCTAAGTTGAAGGAGCAACTTGAGAAAGGCCTTGTGTCTTGCATACAAGGTGAGAAGAACCTCAACGACCTTTTGAGCAATCAAAAGGAAGTTGTGGGAAACGAGGGAGTTGGGTTTGCTTCCACGCCCAAGAACAAGAAGAAGAATGACAAGGCCAAATGACCTCCTCCTCTCAAGAAAACTTTTTTGAAGGAGGGAGAGGGTGCTTCTAAGGAGAAGAAGAACAATGAGAAGGGTGGTGGTGTCAAGAAGGGCAATGCCACCCCTTCCAACAAAGCCGATGAATTTAACCCTTCTTATGTGTTGTGCCGTGCTAGTGATGGGCGTGTTTATGCTAAATTTGTTGGTTATCCTTATGAGTACATTGAATGGTCTATTTGGGTTCCTAAGACCCTTGTTACTAACATCAAAGCACCCATTACAAAATGGGTACCTAAAACCAAGCATTGATCTCTTGTAGGTGTTTGCTTCCGGTGGGGGATCATGGTTGCTCGATAGTGGAGCCACTAATCATATGACCGGAAGCAAGGACTTGGTGGTGGACGTGCACACGATTCCATCTATGCCCACCAATGTCGAGTGGGGTGATGCCTCGTCTTCTAAGGTATTGGGACTCAGCAAGGTTGTCATTTCTCATGATCTCACGACCGAGAAAGTCATGCTTGTTGAGTCCCTTGCATACAATTTGATTTCCGTTCGTCAGCTTGCACTCATGGGCTTGGCCACTTTCTTTGATATTGATGCCGTGGCCCTCTTGTGGAGCAAGACTCTTAAAGTAGCCTTTGTTGGGCATGTCAAGAATAGTTTCTATGTGATTAACTTTTTGGAGCGACCCACTAAGACCGCGACATGCCTAATGGCTAAAGTTGACATGGGATGGCTTTGGCATCACCGTTTAGCCCATGTCAATATGAGATATTTGCAAAGTCTTCTCAAGGGGGACTATGTCCGTGGACTAACAAATGTTAGTTTTTCCAAAGATTGTGCTTGTAGTGCTTGTATTGAAGGAAAGCTACATGAGAAGGCTCACCCTCCCACGACTATCATCTACTCGAAGAGGCCCTTAGAGCTCCTTCACTTGGATCTCTTTGGACCTCCATCCTTTGATAGTCTTGGGGGTAGAAATTATTGCTTGGTGATTGTGGATGATTATTCAATATACACTTGGGTGTACTTGTTCAAGAGGAAGAGTGAGAACCAACAAACCATCATTGACTTTGCAAATGAAGCTCAACGCCAACATAATGCAAAGATCTTGATGATAAGAAGTGACAACGGCACCGAGTTCAAGAACTACACCTTGGATGAGTTTCTTAGTGATGAGGGGATCAAGCATAAATATTCCGCACCTTACACCCATCAACAAAATGGTGTAGCGGAGCGGAAGAACCGGGCGTTGATGGATGCGGCAAGGACCATGATGGCGGAGTTCAAGTCTCCATACAACTTTTGGGCCGAAGCCATCAACACTGCATGTCATGCATCCAATCGGCTCTATCTCCGCAAAGGCTTGAACACAACTCCATATGAGATACTCACCGGTAACAAGCCCAACCTCAAGTACTTTCGGGTGTTCGGGTGTAAGTGTTTCATTCTCAAGAAAGGTGTTTGTATGTCTAAATTTGAGGCTAGAGCTTATGAGGGCATATTTGTTGGTTATGCTACAAACTCTCATGCTTACCGTGTCCTCAATAAGTCCACATGACTTATTGAGGAGACGTGTAACATGGAGTTTGATGAGAATAACGGCTCCCAAGTGGAGCAAAGTGGTCCTTGTGATGTAGGTGATGAAATTCCTCCCCAAGCCATAAGAAGAATGGGGGTTGGTTTTATCCTACTCATTGAGGAACCCCTTGTGACCGAAGGAGAAGGACAATGTTCCACTCAAGTGGAAATATCACCAACCCAAGACCCACACGCTTCCGAAGAACAAAGTGAAGGCCCTCAACCTCATGAATAAGATCAAGGGCAAGATCAACCTCAAGATGGTGTTGAACCACCAAGTGATGCCCAAGGTCAAGTTCTCAACTCCGAGCAAGTTCAAGCTCAAGAGCAAGCTTGATGTCTACTACACAACCTTCTTCTTGTAGACGTTGTTGGGCCTCCAAGTGCAGAGGTTTGTAGGAAAGTAGCAAATTTCCCTCAAGTGGATGACCTAAGGTTTATCAATCCGTAGGAGGCGTAGGATGAAGATGATCTCCCTCAAGCAACCCTGCAACCAAATAACAAAAAGTCTCTTGTGTCCCCAACACACCCAATATAATGGTAAATTGTATAGGTTCACTAGTTCGGCGAAGAGATGGTGACACAAGTGGTATATGGATGGTAGATATGGGTATTTGTAATATGAAAATATAAAAACAGCAAGGTAACTAATGATAAAAGTGAGCGTAAACGGTATTGCAATGATAGGAAATAAGGCCTAGGGTTCATACTTTAGCTAGTGCAAGTCCTCTCAACAATAATAACATAATTGGATCACATAACTATCCCTCAACATGCAACTAAGAGTCACTCCAAAGTCACTAATAGCGAAGAACAAACGAAGAGATTATGGTAGGGTACGAAACCACCTCAAAGTTTTTCTTTCCAATCAATCCGTTGGGCTATTCCTATAGGTGTCACAAACAGCCCTAGAGTTCATACTAGAATAACACCTTAAGACACAAATCAACCAAAACCCTAATGTCACCTAGATACTCCAATGTCTCCTCAAGTATCCGTGGGTATGATTATACAATATGCATCACACAATCTCAGATTCATCTATTCAACCAACACATAGAACCTCAAAGAGTGCCCCAAAGTTTCTACTAGAGAGTCACGACGAAAACGTGTGCCAACCCCTTTGCATAGGTTCATGGGCGGAACCCGCAAGTTGATCACCAAAACATACATCCAGTGAATCACGTGATATCCCATTGTCACCACAGATACGCACGACAAGACATACATCAAGTGTTCTCAAATCTTTAAAGACTCAATCCGATAACATAAATTCAAAGGGGAAACTCAATTCATTACAAGAGAGTAGAGGGGGGAGAAAACATCATAAGATCCAAGTATAATAGCAAAGCTCGCGATACATCAAGATCGTATCACCTCAAGAACACGAGAGAGAGAGAGATCAAACACATAGCTACTGGTACATACCCTCAGCCCCGAGGGAGAACTACTCCCTCCTCGTCATGGAGAGCACCGGGATGATGAGGATGGCCACCGGAGAAGGATTCCCCCTCCGACAGGGTGCCGGAACGGATCTAGATTGGTTTTTTGGTGGCTACGGAGGCTTGTGGCGGCGGAACTCCCGATCTATTGTGCTCTCCGATGTTTTTAGGGTATATGGAGATATATAGGCGGAAGAAGTATGTCAGGGGGGCCACGAGGGGCCCACGAGGGTGGAGGGCGCGCCCAGGGGGTGGGCACGCCCCCTACCTCGTGGCCTCCTTGAAGCTTCCCTTACGTAGACTCCAAATCTTCTGGGCTTCTTCTGATCCAAAATAGGTTCCATGAAGTTTCAGGTCATTTGGACTCCATTTGATTTTCCTTTCTTCGAAACCCTAAAACAAGGTAAAAACAGAAACTGGCACTGGGCTCTAGGTTAATAGGTTACTCCCAAAAATGATATAAAAGTGTATAATAAAGCCCATAAACATCCAAAACAGTAGATAATATAGCATGGAGCAATCAAAAATTATAGATACGTAGGAGACGTATCAGCATCCCCAAGCTTAATTCCTGCTCGTCCTCGAGTAGGTAAATGATAAAAGCAGAATTTTTGATGCGGAGTGCTACTTGGCATAATTTTAATGTAATTCTTCTTAATTGTGGTATGAATATTCAGATCCGAAAGGTTCAAGACAAAATTTCATATTGACATAAAATAATAATACTTCAAGCATACTAACTAAGCAATCATGTCTTCTCAAAATAACATGGCCAAAGAAAGTTCATCCCTACAAAATCATATAGTTTAGTCATGCTCCATTTTCGTCACACAAGAATGCTCTCATCATGCACAACCCCGATGACAAGCCAAGCAATTATTTCATACTTTAGTAATCTCAAACCTATAAACTTTCACGCAATACATGAGCGCGAGCCATGGATATAGCACTATGGTGGAATAGAATATAATGAGGGGGTTATGTGGAGAAGACAAAAAGGAGAATTCTCACATCAACGAGGCTAATCAATGGGCTATGGAGATGCCCATCCATTGATGTTAATGCAAGGAGTAGGGATTGCCATACAACGGATGCACTAGAGCTATAAATGTATGAAAGCTCAACAAAAGAAACTAAGTGGGTGTGCATCCAACTTGCTTGCTCACGAAACCTAGGGCACTTGAGGAGGCCCATTGTTGGAATATACAAGCCAAGTTCTATAATGAAAAATTCCCACTAGTATATGAAATTGATAACATGAGAGACTCTCTACTATGAAGATCATGGTGCTACTTTGAAGCACAAGTGTGGTAAAAGGATAGTAACATTGTCCCTTCTCTCTTTTTCTCTCATTTTTTTGGGCCTTTTCTTTTTTTTGGCCTTTCTCTTTTTTTGGGCCTTCTCTTTTTTATGGCCTTTCTCTTTTTTATTCCTCACTTGGGATAATGCTCTAATAATTATGATCATCACACTTCTATTTATTTACAACTCAATGATTACAACTCAATACTAGAACAAAGATGACTCTATATGAATGCCTCCGGCGGTGTACCGGGATATGCAATGACTCATGAGTGACATGTATGAAAGAATTATGAACGGTGGCTTTGCCACAAATACGATGACAACTACATGATCATGCTAAGAAATATGACGATGATGAATGTGTCATGATAAACGGAATGATGGAAAGTTGCATGGCAATATATCTCGGAATGGCTATGGAAATGCCATAATAGGTAGGTATGGTGGCTGTTTTGAGGAAGATATAAGGAGGTTTATGTGTGAAAGAGCATATCATATCACGAGGTTTGGATGCACCGGCGAAGTTTGCGCCAACTCTCAATGTGAGAAAGGGCAATGCACGGTACTGAAGAGGCTAGCAAGGATGGAAGTGTAACGCCCTCAATGCGGCTATATCTCCCACGTGTCGAAGCACGACTTAGAGGCATAACCGCATTGAAAGCAATGTCACAAGTGAGGTAATCTTCACACAACCCATGTAATACATAAGGGAAAGAGATACATAGTTGGCTTACAATCGCCACTTCACACAAATACATGAATAAAGCATTACATCAACCAGATACAATCAAGGTTCGACTACGGAACCAAAATAAAAGAAGACTACCCCAAATGCTACATAGATCCCCGATCGACCCCAACTGGGCTCCACTACTGATCAACTAGAACGAAACAACATGACGAACAAGGTCTTCGTAGAGCTCCTCCTTGAGCTTTGGTTGCGTCACCTGCTCGGACTCATCGGCACCTGCAAGCTAGTTTTGGAAGTATCTGTGAGTCACGGGGACTCAGTAATTTCACACCCTCGTGATCAAGACTATTTAAGCTTATAGGAAGGGTAAAAGGTATGAGGTGGAGCTGCAGCAAGCGACTAGCATATATGGTGGCTAACATACGCAAATGAGAGCGAGAAGAGAAGGAAAAGCACGTTTCGAGAAAGTATGATCAAGAAGTGATCCAAATCTACTTACGTCAAGCATAACTCCAACACCGTGTTCCCTTCCCGGACACCGCCGGAAAGAGACCATCACGGTTACACACGCGGTGGATGTATTTTAATTAAGGTCAACTTCAGGTTTTCTACAACCGGACATTAACAAATTCCCATCTGCCCATAACCGCGGGCACGGCTTTCGAAAGTTCAAATCCCTGCAGGGGTGTCCCAACTTAGCCCATAACAAGCTCTCACGGTCAACGAAGGATATTCCTTCTAGCGGGAAGACCCGATCAGACTCGGAATCCCGGTTACAAGACATTTCGACAATGGTAAAACAAGACCAGCAAAGCCACCCAGATGTGCCAACAAATCCCGATAGGAGCTGCACATATCTCGTTCTCAGGGCACACCGGATGAGCCAGACGTCGGGTGGGCCAGCCCAGAGTTGCCCCTGGTAGCTCCGGACATCGCTCAGTTTGGACCAACACTCAGAGGAGCACTGGCCCGGGGGGTTTAATAAATATGACCCTTGGGCAGGCCTACCCTAGGGAAAGAAAAAGGCTAGGTGGAGAATGGTAAAACCAATGTTGGGCCTTGCTGGAAGAGTTTTATTCAAGGCGAACTATCAAGGGGTTCCCATTATTACCCAACCGCGTAAGGAACGCAAAATCCGGGAACATAACTGTAGCGACCCGACCCGAATGGATCAAGTCTCTGTGCTTAAGTGTCATCCCTGGATCGGTATGCTGACACACACAGTACTCGAAGGATTTATAACAGAGGTAAATCACATGTATAAAGTAACGTAAATACTATTACCTCAATCCAAATAGCGGAAGCAACAAGGTTGTGGTTTCCCATCAACACCAACGGCAAAGTTGAGTGTAGAAATCGTAACCCTAACGTATCACTTACTCATCGTAAGAAACCTGCAACATGAGACGTTGCAGCCCAAAACGGGTCAGTACATTGAATGTACTGGCAAATTCATACCATAGAGAATGATGAATAATGACTATCACTACATGCATATTTGGCTGGTGGAAAAGCTCTATGGTTATAAGGTTTTTGCGTAAAGCCAATTTTTCCCTACTGCAAAGGAATAAGATTAATTACTATCATGGTGGTTGTTGAACATTGAGAATGGTTGACAGCATTCTCAATCCCAATTAAGTAACATCATTAAACCCAACAATATTCATTTAAAGTAACATGATGAGATCAACAGGATAATCCAAGAACTAGATACTCAAGATGTCCATAACCAGGGACACGGCTAATCATGATTAGTTTATACACTCTGCAGAGGTTTGCGCACTTTTCCCACATGACTCGATCGCCTCCGTTTGTTTTCTCGCACTACACGGTGTTTGAGAAACGGATGACCGAGACATAGTCTTTCAGAAGCGCTAGCACCTTACATGTGGGGTAGACCGTACCACCTACAACCCCTACATCTGCTAGTCCACCCCGTAAGAGTTCGCACAACTTAGTCAACTATGCCAGAGCCCATAGTAGCATGTGGCTGCACACGGAAGTTTCTAGCATGAATTATCTTATGATCCCTTTGAGCCTGGGTGGCGGTCCGAAAAAAACAGGCAAGTCCTGATAGACATCAGGTGCCTCAATCCACTCAGATGTGTGTTTAAGTTGCCACCTTAGATAAACCATTAAAATTATCAACTCACATCTGTCCTGGATATCACTCACCCAATCCACGTCTACTAGCATAGCATGGCATAATAAGCAAACGTAGAAGTAACTCCCAAAGGTTTCATAATAATATAGGTGATAGGTACTACCTCATCTACTTCCCATCCCACAGTTTAATTAGATCCTAATCATGCAATGTGAGAGGATTGATCTAATGCAATAAAACATGGGTTGTAGAAAAGGTATGATCAAAATGTGAACTTGCCTGCAATGTAGATGAAGATGATTCGCACTTAAAACTCTTGATAGATCTACTCGTCACACTCCTGTCAATCTATCGTAAGCAAACATTAGTAACCACACAATAATTACTCATCTAATGCACAAGTAAAACTCGAATGAGAGAACGAACCAGAAAGTTCAACTTAAGAACTCCGGTTGCAAAGAAAGAACGAACCGAACAAACTACGGAAAACAAACGGCGAAAGAAAACAACTCGGTTCTAGCAAGTTGAAATTAGGTCAAATTTTACCGGGGCAAAAACTTGTTTAAGTTGATTAGACGGAACGGCGGTTTCGAGACGAAACTCCAGGTGCTTGAATTACCTGATTCCGATAAACGGGCGAGAAGATAGGCTAGAACGAAGATCGGATCTGAGATCGCGATCGCGGAATAAATCCGACGAAAAGAAAGAGATGAACAGTTAAACGAACGGGCGTCGTTAACCGGGAATAATCGGTGATCATGTTCATTGAGATGAACGGTCCGAAAGAAGAACGAAAAAATGATCTAGGGTTTTCGGAAAAGAAACTGAAACGAAGAATCGAAGAGAAAAACTGGAAAAGAAAACCGGAACGGTTTATTTTAAAAGAACCGAACCGCGGGGAAGAAAAAAAGAGGTGCGGGGCTACCTCCGGCGAGGCGGGGCGAACGGTGGCGACGGCGGCGGCGGCGCTATAGGGGCGGCGGCGGCGGGTGAGGGGCGCAGGATGGGGCGCGGCTTGGGAGGAGAGGGGGTTTGGGTTTTTTGGTGTGAGGAGAGGGGGGGGGTCTATGGGGGTATTTATATAGGAGAGGGGAGAGATTACTTGGGGTAGGGGACAAGAAAAAGAGTAGGAAAACGAAAACGAAACAAAGGAAAGGGGGCTAAGAATCCTACTAGGATTTGGCCTAGAAGGATTCCTCCTGGGAATCGGTAGTGGAGGCGGCGGCTGGCGCCTGCCTAGCGCTGGCGCGCGCGACGGGGAGGCTGGGGCCTGGCCGGCTGGCTGGGCCTTGGCCCGGCTAGCCTGCTGGAATTTTTTTTAAATCGGTTTCGCGCGCAGAAAAAACATAGAAAAGAAAATCTAAACGGGCTCCAAAAATTCTAAAGTAAATTTTCCCCGACTCCTAAAAATGAGTCGAACATAATGAACTTTACTCCGGACCTAAAATGCAATTTTCGAAAACGCGCATTTTTCCCTATCCAAAGAAAATGCAAACAAAACTCCGGCAAAACCAAAATTGATCTATTTATTAATTCTTCATTTTTTTCCTAAATTTGGGAAAGTCATATTATTCCCTCTCTTATATTTTGATATCGGAAAAATAATTGAAGATGAAATAAATAAATCAAATGATCCTCTTTTCAAATTTGAGAAAACTCTCAAATATGAAAATAACGAAATCTCCAACTCTCTCCGAAGGTCCTTGAGTTGCATGAAATTTCTAGGATCGACCAAAATGCAAGAAAATAAAATATGCATGATGATCTAATGTATAACATTCCAAATTGAAAATTTGGGATGTTACAAACCTACCACCCTTAAAAGGAATCTCGTCCTCGAGATTCGGAGAGGCTAGCAAGAAATAGGTTGGGCTTGGGGTCTTCTCCGAATCCATCGATCGTCACCGGGAGTCTGGGGTGCTACCACCCTTAGAAGCATTGTTACGGTTCCATCAAAACTCATATACTCCATCCTTATTCTTGACAGTGCCGTCTTCTCATATCATAAGGATAATTCCTTCTCTAGGCTCTTCAGGTAGTGGCATAACTTTTTCCTCAATTATTCTGTCATTTCCTCTTAGTAAGGTTATTCCGAGATTGGGTCTTCTTAGCTGACGGGTCTAGCGCCAAAACTAAACAACTATCGATATCTCATGGTGGTCAACAATTTATGGTTTCTCCTGCAGGAAATGGGTCTGGGTTGATCCTCACCGTATAACCTACGGTTGGCAAAAGCTGCCTTGTACAAGGGAAAAATTCTTATACCATTCTAAGGTTTAACAAGGTTTAATATCGCTGTCTCTCTACTATAGGTAAGTCACTCAGATTTACCATCCCATATAGCAAGGCGAATAATAAGAGTAAGTTGGTATGGTGATCAATCCATCCCGCACCCAAATCATTACCTTGTATACAGTTTAGCGAATCTCGCATTCTAACACTCGGTCATCCTCACAAGCATTGCAGAATTTCTCTTGTCGACGAACCAAGTTCGGAATAATCCATTGATTCTGCAAGCCAAACAACCATCTATCGTTCCTTCACAACTCTCAGTTTTGCGTAAACTCCTATAAGATCGTCTGTCGATAAGGGCATATCCTCTTCCAAGGTTTTTCCTTCAGCAAGAATGTGCTTGCTTCTTGGCAGGTCCTGGGGCCTGTGAGTTATGGCCCATCTCATCACTTGTAGTCCTTGAACTTATCATCGGGGCAGCGGATCTCTAATCCAACATCCAACTTCCAGTTTTCCTAGTATACTTAAATCCATCCAATTGTACTGTCTTCCTTCCTTCTATTGGCACCAAACTAGGACATGATTACTCGGACTCATCATGGAGTTTCCATTGATCCATATTTCCGACATCATACCTCCTTTATATCCAGTAGTAATTCATATCTTCATCCTCGTGGGATATCCCTCATACCGAGATAAAAACTTATACTTATGAAGTCCATATTCCACTTCGTGGAACATCATTATTCTTTCCGCGGTCAAGCGTCCTTATAGGGGAATATTGGCTATCTCTGCATGGCACTTCTTCAACTGGGAAACGTGAAACACATCATGAACTCCTGACAGTCCTTCGGGTGACTCCAACTTGTTGGCCACTTCTCCCATACGCTCCAAAACTCGGTATGGTCCTACAAATCTCGGGGCTAATTTTCCCTTAACTCCAATTCGTTTAACTCCTCGCAGAGGGATCACGCGAAGACATGCTCTGTCTCCAATTTCATAGACTACCTCCTTGAGTTTTTAAGTTTGCATAACTCTTCTGCCTGGACTGAGCTACCTTCAGTCTATCTCGAATCAACTTAACATTCTCTTCTGACTCCTTGATCACATTTGGTCCAACGGACAGTCTCCAACTTCATCCTACTTACTCTTAGGGTATCACACATATCGAGACAAAACTCGTATTCATTTTGTCCGAAATCCACTCAGTGGAGTATGCTTATCTTTTCCAGGGGTCAACGGTTCTTACAGGGTACTACCACCCTTAAAATGCTCCAATATTTTATAGACCATATTTCTCATATCCTCAAAAATGGTCAACATCTTTCCTCATAGAGTAACTCATAAAATCCAAATCAGTACCAACACTGCTAACTTTATTTATTCTCAAATTATTACAATCTCCTGTTTTTCCATTACATGCCTCAACTCAACACCTCAATATAAAGGAAAATGTTCTCACTACTACGACTATATTTCTTCTGTTACAAACTCAACTACTTATCACAAGTCTCCTTCTCCTTCGGACAATCTCTGGCAAAGTGCCCTGCTCTATTACAACTAAAACATATTACTTCTGACAAGTATCGAGGTTTCCTTTTTGGGCAACTGCTGAGGTAGTGCCCTGACTCCTTGCACCTGTAACAGGTGATATGACTCAGGTTCCTCCTGGGCTCCAATCGGTTTCTCTTCCTGGTCTTTTCCATTCCAATCAGAGCTTCTATTTCCTGTGGGTCATACGCTACTTCCTCCGTCGGGAATTCTACTAGATCCCCCTTTATACAATTTTGGGAGATGTGTCCTTCTTCTCCACATGAATAGCATGACTTGGTGCAGGGTTTAATTGGTTCTTATTTGGGTGTGTCCTCCACATCTTCCTTCATCACAGGTTCTTCTAAACTTTCCATAAGGGCTCCTTTCATTGCTTCTTTCTTCTGCTGGATGGTTCGTTGTACCATGGGGTAAATGTGACACTGAGTAGGATAGTGGGTAGTCCCTTCACACAAGAAACAAGTAATCTGCCTAGTTGGGCGGCGGCGGTGGCGTGCTAGGGCGGCGGCGGCGCTATAGGGGCGGCGGCGGCGGGTGAGGGGCGCGGGGTGGGGCGCGGCTTGCGGAGGAGAGGGGGTTTGGGTTTTTTGGTGTGAGGAGAGGGGGGGGTCTATGGGGGTATTTATATAGGAGAGGGGAGAGATTACTTGGGGTAGGGGACAAGAAAAAGAGTAGGAAAAGGAAAAAGAAACAAAGGAAAGGGGGCTAAGAATCCTACTAGGATTCGGCCTAGAAGGATTCCTCCTGGGAATCGGTAGTGGAGGCGGCGGCTGGTGCCTGCCTAGCGCTGGCGCGCGCGACGGGGAGGCCGGGGCCTGGCCGGCTGGCTGGGCCTTGGCCCGGTTGGCCTGCTAGAATTTTTTTTAAATCAGTTTCGCGCGCAGAAAAAACACAGAAAAGAAAATCTAAACGGGCTCCAAAAATTCTAAAGTAAATTTTCCCCGACTCCTAAAAATGAGTCGAACAAAATGGACTTTACTCCGGACCTAAAATGCAATTTTCGAAAACGCGCATTTTTCCCTATCCAAAGAAAATGCAAACAAAACTCCGGCAAAACCAAAATTGATCTATTTATTAATTCTTCATTTTTTTCCTAAATTTGGGAAAGTCATATTATTCCCTCTCTTATATTTTGATATTGGAAAAATAATTGAAGATGAAATAAATAAATCAAATGATCCTCTTTTCAAATTCGAGAAAACTCTCAAATATGAAAATAATGAAATCTCCAACTCTCTCTGAAGGTCCTTGAGTTGCGTGAAATTTCTAGGATCGACCAAAATGCAAGAAAATAAAATATGCATGATGATCTAATGTATAACATTCCAAATTGAAAATTTGGGATGTTACAATAACACCGATATGACGGAAACTAGGGCGGCAAGAGTGGAACAAAACACCAGGCATAAGGCCGAGCCTTCCACCCTTTACCAAGTATATAGATGCATTAATTAAATAAGAGATATTGTGATATCCCAACAATAAACATGTTCCAACAAGGAACAACACCATGTTCCAACAAGGAACAAACTTCAATCTTCACCTGCAACTAACAACGCTATAAGAGGGGCTGAGCAAAGCGGTAACATAGCCAAACAACAGTTTGCTAGGACAAGGTGGGTTAGAGGCTTGGTTTAACAATAAGGGAGGCATGATAAGCAAGTGGTAGGTGTCGTAGCATAGGCATAGCAATAGAGCGAGCAACTAGCAAGCAAAGATAGAAGTGATTTCGAGGGTATGGTCATCTTGCCTGAAATCCCGCAAGGAAGAAGAACGAGTCCACGAAGAAGACAAACAGACATAGTCAACGGATCCTCACAAACGCAACGTTACCGGAACCAAACCGAAGAAGCAACACCGGAAAGGAGCAAACAACATAGTAAACAACCATCACATAAGCATGGCACGATGCGCAAACAAGTATGATGCATGTCCGGTTTAATGAGGCATGGCATGGCAAAGTGCACAAACAACACTACAAGTTAAGTGGAGCTCAATATGCATTGGGATGCATATTGACAAAACACCACATTCCATTATTTAGTTCTCTCTCGTTTATGTACTCAACAATATTAAATGTTGTTAAACATGGCAACAGGGTGAAGCAAAGCAAAACTACCTATCTAGTCAAGTTTAAATGAGGCCGGGAACAACAAACAACAAATCCGGAAACTCCTCATGAGCATATTTTGGTTATGGTACTGTTCTTTCCTAAACCATATTTTATAGTTGTTAAAATGCAAAGTGATGACGCCAAGTTAAACTAGGCATTTTTCTACCCCATTTACATATAAAGTTTGTTTAAATCCGAGCTACGGTTATTTAGTTATGAATTAAAGCATTTTAACATGGCATAGGAGCAAATTTAACCAAACATCATTTTAAACATTTTAAACAAGGATGAAAGTGGCATATTATGAAACTAGACAAAATTCTAAGCATTTTTCATATATAAATTATTTTAAACCGATGCACGGTTGAGAAGTTATTAAATGCATGAAGTATGAGGGTTTTTCTGCAAATCTGTCAACCCTGGATAATTAGCAAAATCCAGTCGCGAAAAAAATAGGCACTCGGGCCGAATCTAGCCGGCCCAACCATGGAAAAAAAGATGGCGCGCAGCTGGCCTCACCATGGGCCTCGGCCCACTCGGTGGAGGAGGGAGGCCGGTAGGTCGCGTAGCTGGGCCTCGTGCGTGCTTGTGGCCCACGCGGGCATGTGCGGCAACGGCTTGGGGCACGCTCGCTCGAATCGTAGAGGAAGGGGACGAAGCAGGCATCAGCGGTTGAAAAAGGGGAGCAGCGGCAGCGTGGGACTTGCAGGTCGGCGCGCGAGCCGACAAGGAACTCCGACGATGGTGGCTGACGACGACGCGAGCGCCGGGACCGGGCAGGACCGGGCGAGGGGGTCTCGGATCCGGCGGCGCAAGGGAGCTCCGAGGCGGGAAGGAACGATAGGGCCCTGGCAGGGAAAAATTCAGTCACGAGGCAGGGACAGAGAGAGGGCCGGAGTGAGATCGAGAGGAGGCGAGGCGACCTGGCCGTGGCCGGCCGGCGGTAGGCGCGGGCACCTGAGGATGCGAGGTGGAGGAGCACGGGGAGGCTCGTCTCCGTTGAAGACGAGGCCATGGGCGACACTGTCGGGGAGGCGACGAGCGAGGAGGTTGAGGCCTGTGCAAGGTTGGTGCGGCTGCTCCACGGGAGGAGCTCCTGGTCAGAGGCTTTGGGGTACTTGAGCGCGAGCTCCTGCTCGATCCGGCAGTGGGGCGATGAACAGGCGGCGGCCATGGCGCATTCTCCTGCAACTGAGGGGCAGAAAGCAAAGGGTTCAAGGAGGGAAACGGAAGGAGCATGGGAAGGAGAAGAAGGGAGTTGGTGCTCAGCTCCGACGAAGCTTGCCGGCGGTGACGTGGCACGAGGCGATGGCTCGGGCTCCTCTTGAGATGAGGGAGGAGGAAGGGCGTCGATCCAATCGGGATTGTGCTCTGGCTAGCTGCGCGAAGGTTGCTTGAGGCATGATCTGGAGGATAGGGGAGATCTAGGAGAGGAATGGCGGCTGCGGGTCGGCTCGGGATGGATCCCGAGGGGAACCAGAGACTGGCGGCGGGGAGGAGGATCCCTAGAAATTAGGGATTTGTCTGAATTGGGTAGGGGTTGGAATATATATAGCAATATGATTTTTTGGTAGGGGCTAAACCGTCCCTCCAATCATAATCGGGCGGTCGAGAAAAATAGGCTAGGGAGTCCAAGTAGAAAACGGTGATATTTTGTAGATGTTTGGGGATGTTCCGGACCCAACGGTGAAGACTATCCAGGTCGGGTTTCGGGACAGCTTTCGGACGCGCGCGAGGGGGGCCACGGGCTGACGAGAGAAGGTTAGGTAGGGCCTGACGGTGAGTGGTAGTGGGCTGTGCAGAAGGCCTCAGGCTGAGAGAAGAGAAGACAGAGAGAGAGACCCGGCGACTGTTTCCGGAGACCGAAAACGTCCGACGTTAGACCAGCTATAATGCCGCTATAGTTATTTGTTGGGGCGTCAAAGGGACTCCGAACGTGATGAAACTTGGCAGCCGGCCTACTGACAACAAAACAACACCGCACACCAACTTTCATCCCATTCCGAGAACATTTTCCGGCCACTTATAAAATAATATTTCGGACGTGCCGCGGGCGCGTGCAAGTGTGTCTGGGCTCATAATGGACAACGGACGGAACTGGGAGACCCGAACGGATGCAAGTTTTGAAAACATGATGATGCAATGCACATGATGACATGATGAAATGCAACACGCATGCAAATGACATGGCAACACCGGCGAATAACTGGAAGACACCTGGCGCATCAGACTCGTGGCGTTACAGGAAGGGTGAGAGTGCGTATAATCCATGGACTCAACATTAGTCATAAAGAACTCACATACTTATTGCAAAAATCTACAAGCCATCAAAAACCTCGGCACTACGCGCATGCTCCTAGGGGGATAGATTGGTAGGAAAACACCATCGCTCGTCCCCGACCGCCACTCATAAGGAGGACAATCAAATAACACCTCATGTTTCAAATTTGTTACATAATGTTTACCATACGTGCATGCTACGTGACTTGCAAACTTCAACACAAGCATTTCTCAATTTCACAACTACTCAACTAGCATGACTTTGATATTATTACCCCCATATCTCAAAACAATCATCAAGCATCAAACTTCTCTTAGTATTCAACACACTCATAAGAGAATTTTATTATTAATCTTCTATACCTAGCATATTAGGATTTTAAGCAAATTACCATGCTATTAAGACTCTCAAAATAATCTAAGTGAAGCATGAGAGTTCATATATTTCTTCAAAATAAAACTACCACCATGCTCTAAAAGATATAAGTGAAGCACTAGAGCAAATGACAAACTACTCCGAAAGATATAAGTGAAGATCAATGAGTAGTTGAATAATTATGCAACTATGTGAAGACTCTCTAACATTTAATAATTTCAGATCTTTATACTTTATTCAAACAGAAAGCAAAACAAAATAAAATGACATCTAATAATAGCAAACATCATGTGAAGAAGCAAAAACTTAGGATCAACCGATACTAACCGATAGTTGTTGAAGAAGAAAGGTGGGATGCCAACCGGGGCATCCCCAAGCTTAGATGCTTGAGACTTCTTGAATATTATCTTGGGCTACCTTGGGCATCCCCAAGCTTGATATTTTGTGTCTCCTTAATTCCTCTCATGTCGCGGTCTCCCTAAATCTCAAAAGCTTCATCCACACAAAACTCAACAAGGACTCGTGAGATAAGTTAGTATAAACCATTGCAAAAACCTTATCATACTCTACAGTATAAAATCACTAAAATTATTATTCAAAATTTAATACTAAATGGCTCTGCATATTTAATAGTCCTATCCTCAAGTAGAATCATTAAAGAAGCAAACATATGCAAACAATGCAAACATAACAGCAATCTGCCTAAACAGGATAGTCTGTAAAGAATGCTGCAACATCCATACTTCCCTAGCTCCAAAAATTATGAAATAAAATTCAAACTGTAGTAAATTTATCAGATCTTAATATGAAAAAGGTTTCAACATTTTATCACATTCTTACTTTTCTAGGGAATTATTGCAACAGCGTAAACTTTCTGTTTTCAAACAGCAACATGTGGACTTCTAAAATAGGCATAGTAAAGGCTATCAATGCCACTTTTATTGAAATAAAGGATGAAAAACATTGTTCTAAATAACATAAAACAAATATTAACAAAATAAATTGACGCTCCAAGCAAAACACATATCATGTGGCGAATAAAAATATAGCTCCAAGTAAAGTTACCGATGAACAAAGACGAAAGAGGGGATGCTTTCCGGGGCATCCCCAAGCTTTGGCTCTTGGTTGTCCTTGAATATTACCTTGGGGTGCCTTGGGCATACCCAAGCTTAGGATCTTTCCACTCCTTATTCCATAGTCCATCGAATCTTTACCCAAAACTTGAAAACTTCACAATACAAAACTTAACAGAAAACTCGTAAGCTCCGTTAGTATAAAAAAATAAATCACCACTTCAAGGTATTGTAATGAACTGATTCTTTATTTATATTGGTGTTAACACTACTTTATTCCAACTTATCTATGGTTTATAAACTATTTTACTAGCCATAGATTCATCAAAATAAGTAAACAACACATGAAAAACAGAATCTGTCAAAAACAGAACAGTCTGTAGTAATCTGAATCAAACGTATACTTCTGGAACTCATAAAATTCTCAAATAAATTTATGAACATTAGAAATTTATCTATTAATCATCTTCAAAAATAATTAACTAAATATCACTCTTCAAATAAAAATGGCAGCAATTCTCGTGAGCGCTAAAGTTTCTTTTTTTACAGCATGATCGCAAAGACTTTCCCCGAGTCTTCCCAAAGGTTCTACTTGGCACAAACACTAATTAAACACATAAAACCACATGTAAACAGAGGCTAGATGAATTATTTATTACTAAACAGGAACAAAAAGCAAGGAACTAAAATAAAATTGGGTTGCCTCCCAACAAGCACTATCGTTTAACGCCCCTAGCTAGGCATGCTGATTTCCATGATGCTCACATAAAAGTTAAGAATTGTAGCATAAAGAGAGCATCATGAAGAATATGACTAGCACATTTATGTCTAACCCACTTCCTATGCATAGGGATTTTGTGAGCAAACAACTTGTGGGAACAATAATCAACTAGCATAGGAGGGTAAAACAAGCATAACTTTAAGATTTTAAGCACATAGAGAGGAAACTTGATATTATTGCAGTTCCTAAAAGTATATATTCCTCCCTCATAATAATTTTCAGTAGCATCATGAATGAATTCAACAATATAACCATCACATAAAGCATTCTTTTCATGATCTACAAGCATACAAAATTTACTACTCTCCACATAGGCAAAATTCTTCTCATTCGGAATAGTGGGAGTATCATAGGAAACTCGAATACTATAAATTGTTTCCACATTAAAAGAGTAATGTTCAGAGAAGGGGTAATCATAATCATGACAAGTTTTATAAATATAATCACTACTTTTTATAGCATAAGTATCATCATAATAATCATCATAAGTAGGAGGCATGCTATCATCATTATAAACTTGCATATCAAAACTTGGGAGGCTAAAAATATCATCTTCATTAACCATAACATCCCCAAGCTTGGGACAAACATTAATCGCAGCAAATATATTCTCAAAAACATCATCTTTGTCAAACATATCATCCCCAAGCTTGGGCCTTTTCATATCATAAGCTTAATCACTCTCATCATTAATAGTATGGATAGCACCAATAGTATAGCAATTATCATATTCTTCCAAGCAAGTGCCAAAAAGATTTTCAAGATCATAAGAAGTATCATTATCTTCCACAATTATATTTTCACGAGGCACAATAGTAATAGGAGCAGCACTATTTGGGAGAGATATCTTTTTACCTCTCTTCCTTTTTATTTTCTTCTTCTTCACCACATCATGTGTGGGTTCAATCCTCTTTATGGAGCTCCTTATTAATGAGATTGGTTGAATAGGAGGCTCCTCCTCGTTACCTGATTCATCATAAGAAATAATAGGAGGATATTGGGAAGTCTCTTCCCTTTCATTAGTATTCTCTTCATCTTCTTTTTGTTTTCTTTTCTTTATGTAGTTGGCAATATAAGGATTTTCAATGCAATTCACCGCACAATACATATAAATTTTCTCTAGATCAAAATGAAGAAATTTATCAAGGGCAAATTTTGGAATATCCTTAGTTATACGTTTAATTTCTTCATAACCCAAGAGCAAACTAAGTTCATTATGATGTGCAAGGGAAATCAAGTCATCACAATTTTTGGACACGATACGATCATGAAACAATTTGCATTGGGTACTAAAATGATCACGTTCATTGCAAAGTTCACAAGTAGGGCTAAGAAAAATTAAATTTTTAGCACATTCATCTAGCTCTTCTTGCAACAATTTAGTTTCTAAGTACTTATGACTCTTGCAATATCTATCTTCTCTATTTGGTGTGGACTTACAAACCCAATGCACTCCACAAAAAATGACATGTTTATAGGAGACATTTTCATCATAACTAGTGCAATCATCATTAGTATCATGGATATCCAAAGAATTCATACTAACAACATTGCAATCATGCTCATCATTCAAAGATTTAGTGCCAAACATTTTATAGATTTCTTCTTCTAGCACTTGAGCACAATTATCCTTTCCATCATAATCAGGAAAGATATTAAAAAGGTGAAGCGTATGAGACAAACTCAATTCCATTTTTTGTAATTTTCTTTTATAAACTAAACTAGTGATAAAACAAGAAACTAAAAGACTCGATTGCAAGATCTAAAGATATACCTTCAAGCGCTAACCTCCCCGCCAGAAAAGAGCTTGATGTCTACTACACAACCTTCTTCTTGTAGACGTTGTTGGGCCTCCAAGTGCAGAGGTTTGTAGGACAGTAGCAAATTTCCCTCAAGTGGATGACCTAAGGTTTATCAATCCGTAGGAGGCGTAGGATGAAGATGGTCTCTCTCAAGCAACCCTGCAATCAAACAACAAAAAGTCTCTTGTGTCCCCAACCCACCCAGTACAATGGTAAATTGTATAGGTGCACTAGTTCGGCGAAGAGATGGTGATACAAGTGGTATATGGATGGTAGATATGGGTATTTGTAATCTGAAAATATAAAAACAGCAAGGTAACTAATGATAAAAGTGAGCGTAAACGGTATTGCAATGATAGGAAATAAGGCCTAGGGTTCATACTTTCGCTAGTGCAAGTCCTCTCAACAATAATAACATAATTGGATCACATAAATATCCCTCAACATGCAACTAAGAGTCACTCCAAAGTCACTAATAGCGGAGAACAAACGAAGAGATTATGGTAGGGTACGAAACCACCTCAAAGTTATCCTTTCCAATCAATCCGTTGGGCTATTCCTATAGGTGCCACAAACAGCCCTAGAGTTCGTACTAGAATAACACCATAAGACACAAATCAACCAAAACCCTAATGTGACCTAGATACTCCAATGTCACCTCAAGTATCCGTGGGTATGATTATACGATATGCATCACACAATCTCAGATTCATCTATTCAACCAACACATAGAACCTCAAAGAGTGCCCCAAAGTTTCTACCGGAGAGTTAAGATGAAAACGTGTGCCAACCCCTATGCATAGGTTCATGGGCGGAACCCGCAAGTTGATCACCAAAACATACATCTAGTGAATCACGTGATATCCCATTGTCACCACAGATACGCACAGCAAGACATACATCAAGTGTTCTCAAATCTTTAAAGACTCAATCCGATAAGATAACTTCAAAGGGGAAACTCAATTCATTACAAGAGAGTAGAGGGGGAGAAAACATCATAAGATCCAACTATAATAGCAAAGCTCGCGATACATCAAGATCGTATCACCTCAAGAACACAAGAGAGAGAGAGAGAGATCAAACACATATCTACGGGTACATACCCTCAGCCCCTAGGGAGAACTACTCCCTCCTCGTCATGGAGAGCACCGGGATGATGAAGATGGCCACTGAAGAAGGATTCCTCCTCCGGCAGGGTGCCGGAACGGGTCTAGATTGGTTTTTCGGTGGCTACGGAGGCTTCTGGCGGCGGAACTCCTGATCTATTGTGCTCTCCGATGTTTTTAGGGTATATGGAGATATATAGGTGGAAGAAGCACGTCAGGGGGGCCATGAGGGGCCCACGAGGGTGGAGGGCGCGCCTAGGGGGGTGGGCGCGCCCCTTACCTCGTGGCCTCCTTGAAGCTTCCCTTACGTAGACTCCAAGTCTTCTGGGCTTCTTCTGATCCAAAAATAGGTTCCGTGAAGTTTCAGATCATTTGGACTCAGTTTGATTTTCCCTTTCTTCGAAACCCTAAAACAAGGTAAAAACAGAAACTGGCACTGGGCTCTGGGTTAATAGGTTAGTCCCAAAAATGATATAAAAGTGTATAATAAAGCCCATAAACATCCAAAACAGTAGATAATATAGCATGGAGCAATAAAAAATTATAGATACGTTGGAGGCGTATCAAAGCTCAAGACGACGCTCAAGATGATCAATTTACCGTTCCACAACTCACTCCTGAGGAGGAATTGGAGCGTCGTGTGATACATCTCAAATGTACCTATAATTTTTGATTGCACCATGCTATTATATTATCTATTTTGGATGTTAATGGGCTTATTTTTACACTTCTATATTATTTTTGGGACTAACCTATTAACTGGAGGCCCAACCCAAATTGCTGTTTTTTTTGCCTATTTTAGAGTTTCACCGAAAAGGAATATCAAACGGAGTCCAAACGGAATGAAACCTTCGGGAGCGTTATTTTTGGAACAAACGTGATCCAGGAGACTTGGAGTGGACGTCAAGAAACAATAGAGGAGGCCACGAGGCAGGGGGCGCGCCCATCCCCCTGGGCGCGCCCTCCACCCTCGTGGGCCCCTCGTTGCTCCACCGATGTACTTCTTCGTCCTATATATATCCATATACCCCGCAAACATCCAGGAGCACCACAAAACACTATTTCCACCGCCGCAGCCTTCTGTACCCAAGAGATACCATCTTGGGGCCTTTCCCGGAGCTCCGCCAGAGGGGGCATTGATCATGGAGGGCCTCTACATCAACTCCATGGCCCCTCCGATGATGTGTGAGTAGTTTACTTCAGACCTTCGGGTCCATAGCTAGTAGCTAGATGGCTTCTTCTCTCTCTTTGGATCTCAATACAAAGTTTTCCTCGATTCTCTTGGAGATCTATTCGATGTAATCTTCTTTTGCGGTGTGTTTGTCGAGATCCGATGAATTGTGGGTTTATGATCAAGTTTATCTATGAACAATATTTGAGTCTTCTCTGGATTGTTTTATGTATGATTGGTTTATATTTGCAAGTCTCTTTGAATTATCAGTTTGGTTTGGCCTACTAGATTGATCTTTCTTGCAATGGGAGAACTGCTTAGCTTTGGGTTCAATCTTGCGGTGCTCGATCCCAGTGACAGAAAGGGAAACGACACATATTGTATTGTTGCCATCGAGCATAAAAAGATGGGGTTTACATCATATTGCATGAGTTTGTCCCTCTACATCATGCCATCTTGCTTAAGGCGTTACTCTGTTCTTATGAACTTAATACTCTAGATGCATGCTGGATAGCGGTCGATGTGTGGAGTAATAGTAGTAGATGCATAATCGTTTCGGTCTACTTGTCATGGACGTGATGCCTATATACATGATCATGCCTAGATATTCTCATAATTATTCGCTTTTCTATCAATTGCTCGACGGTAATTTGTTCACCCGCCGTAATACTTATGCTATCTTGAGAGAAGCCACTAGTGAAACCTATGGCCCCCGGGTCTATTCTCCATCATATAAGTTCCCCGTCTACTTTGTTTTGCAATCTTTACTTTCAATCTATATCATAAAAATACCAAAAATATTTATCTTATTATTATAATCTCTCTCAGATCTCACTCTTGCAAGTGGCCGTGAAGGGATTGACAACCCCTTTATCGCGTTGGTTGTGAGGTCTCCTACTGGATTGATACCTTGGTTCTCAAAAACTGAGGGAAATACTTACGCTGCTTTACTGCATCACCCTTTCCTCTTCAAGGGAAAACCAACACAGTGCTCAAGAGGTAGCAAGAAGGATTTCTAGCGCCGTTGCCGGGGAGATCTACGCCAAGTCAAGACATACCAAGTATCCATCATAACTCTTATCCTTCGCATTACATTATTTGCCATTTGCCTCTCGTTTTCCTCCTCCCCATTTCACCCTTGCCGTTTTATTCGCCCTCTCTTTCCGTTCGCCTCTTTTCCACTTGCTTCGTCGTTATGGCTAGTCCTTTATCTACTCCTTTATCTCCCGAGAATGAGGTCCTTAATTTTAAACAAAGGGAGGGAGAAAATCTAAAAGATGCTTGGTTCAGAATTTACAACGCACAAAATAGATCTATTAGGAAGCAATCTACTTCCATTCTTCTTCGCAATTTTTATGTAGGCATCACTCCTTGGGATAGATATATTCTTGATACCATTACCGGAGGAAATTTCTTGGGTAGCCATACTTTTCATTCTTATAAGGCTATAGATTTGTTTGGCACACCACCTCTTTTGGTTAATGGAACTATTTTAACTTCGGAACACGTGATGCAACGGCTTAAAATTATTGAAAATAAAGTTGCCGCCGTAGAATTGATTGAAAATTTGGATAGAAAGATCCATAACCTAATTACCCAATACGGATCTAAGGTAGGAGTTGCTCTTAAATTTTTTAAAGAAAAGGGACCCGTGGTTAATGAAAAGATAGATCAAGATTCCACTAGAATTGACAAAATTGAGGATATTATTACCAACCTAGGGTCTGCCTTTTCTTCTGTGAAAAATACTCCTCCTAATGCTAAGATTGCCAAATTGATGTATGTTCCTAAAAATAAGGGTGAAACCTCTAGTAAGGGAAGTGCGGATCTCAAATCCATAAGTGTTCACCCCAACTTTCTCACTATCCTTAATGAACCTTTTGCTACAAATGATTTTCTTGATTTCGTGCCTAGGAGTTTGATAATTAATATAAAGAAAGAAATCCCTAAGAGTTATAGGTGTCTTATTGAAGAATTGCCTACCAAAGATGGCAATACCTAGATCTATCTTCGCTTTTATGCCTAGCTAGGGGCGTTAAACGATAGCGCTTGTTGGGAGGCAACCCAATTTTATTTTTATTCCTTGCTTTTTGCTCCTGTTTAGTAATAAATAATTTATCTAGCCTCTGTTTTGGTTGTGTTTTTTGTTTTTAATTGGGGTTTGTGCCAAGTAGAACCGTTGGGAAGACTTGGGGAAAGTCTTGTTGATCTTGCTGTAAAAAACAGAAACTTTAGCGCTCACGAGAATTGCTGCCATTTTTTATTGGAGAGTGCTATTTAGTTAATTATTTTTGAATATGATTAATATATAAATTCCTCACGTTCTTAAATTTATTTTAGAATTTTCGGGCTCCCATAAGTTTGCGTTAGTTACAGATTACTACAGAGTGTTCTGTTTTTGATAGATTCTGTTTTTCATGTGTTCTTTGATTATTTTGATGAATCTATGGCTAGTAAAAGAGTTTATAAACCATAGAGAAGTTGGAATAAAATAGGTTTAACACCAATATAAATAAAGAATGAGTTCATTACAGTACCTTGAAGTGGTTTTTTGTTTTCTTTCGCTAACGGAGCTCACGAGATTTTTCTGTTAAGTTTTGTGTTGTGAAGTTTTTAAGTTTTGGGTAAAGATTTGATGGATTATGGAACAAGGAGTGGCAAGAGCCTAAGCTTGGGGATGCCCATGGCACCCCAAGGTAAAATACAAGGACACCAAAAATCCTAAGCTTCGGGATGCCCCGGAAGGCATCCCCTCTTTTGTCTTCGTTCATCGGTAACTTTACTTGGAGCAATATTTTTATTCGCCACATGATATGTGTTTTGCTTGGAGCGTCTTGTATGATTTGAGTCTTTGATTTTTAGTTTAGAACAATCATAATTGCTGTACACACATTTTGAGAGAGACACACATGAATTAGAATTTATTAGAATACTCTATGTGCTTCACTTATATCTTTTGAGCTATATAATTTTTGCTCTAGTGCTTCACTTATATCTTTTAGAGCACGATGGTGGTTTTATTTTATAGAAATAATTGATCTCTCATGCTTCACTTATATTATTTTTAGTGTCCTTTAGAACAACATGGCAATTTTCTTTTAGGCATAATAAAACTTTCATATAAGTGCATTGAATACTAAGAGAAGTTTGATACTTGATGATTGTTTTGAGATATGGAGATGGTGATATTAGAGTCATGCTAGTTGCGTAGTTGTGAATTTTAGAAATACTTGTGTTGAAGTTTGTGATTCCCATACCATGCACGTATGGTGAACCGTTATGTTATGAAGTCAGAGCATGATTTATTTATTGATTTCCTTCCTTATGAGTGGCGGTTGGGGATGAGCAATGGTCTTTTCCTACCAATCTATCCCCCTAGGAGCATGCGCGTAGTACTTTGTTTCGATAACTAATAGATTTTGCAATAAGTATGTGAGTTCTTTATGACTAATGTTGAGTCCATGGATTATACGCACCCTCACCCTTCCACATTTGCTAGCCTCTCTAGTACCACACAACTTTCTCCGATACCATAAACCCACCATATACCTTCCTCAAAACAGCCATGATACCTACCTATTATGGCATTTCCATAGCCATTCCGAGATATATTGCCATGCAACTTTCCACCGTTCCATTTTCTATGACATGCTTCATCTTTGTCATGTTGCTTTGCATGATCATGTAGTTGACATCGTATTTGTGGCAAAGCCACCGTTCATAATTCTTTCATACATGTCACTCTTGATTCATTGCATATCCCGGTACACCGCCGGAGGCATTCATATAGAGTCATATTTTGTTCTAAGTATTGAGTTGTAATTCTTGAGTTGTAAGTAAAAAGAAGTGTGATGATCATCATTATTAGAACATTGCCCCAGTGAGGAATGGATGATGGAGACTATGATTCCCTCGCAAGTCAGGATGAGACTCCGAACGAAAAAAAGAAAAGAGGCCAAAAGAAAAAAAAAGAGAAAGAAGGCCCAAATAAAAAAAATTGAGAAAAAGAGAGAAGGGACAATGTTACTATCCTTTTTCCACACTTGTGCTTCAAAGTAGCATCATGATCTTCATGATAAAGAGTCTCCTGCGTTGTCACTTTCATAAACTAGTGGGAATTTTACATTATAGAACTTGGCTTGTATATTCCAATGATGGGCTTCCTCAAATTGCCCTAGGTCTTCGTGAGCAAGCAAGTTGGATGCACACCCACTTAGTTTATTTTGTTGAGCTTTCATACACTTATAGCTCTAGTGCATCCGTTGCATGGCAATCCCTACTCCCTCACATTGATATCTATTAATGGGCATGTCCATAGCCCGTTGATATGCCTAGTTGATGTGAGACTATCTTCTCCTTTGTGTCTTCTCCACAACCAGCATTCTATTCCACCATAGTGCTATATCCATGGCTCACGCTCATATGTTGCGTGAAGATTGAAAAAGTTTGAGAACATCAAAAGTATGAAACGAAATCTTGGCTTGTCATCGGGGTTGTGCATGATTTAATATTTTGTGTGACGAAGATAGAGCATAGCCAGACTATATGATTTTGTAGGGATAACTTTCTTTGGCCATGTTATTTTGAGAAGACATAATTGGTTAGTTAGTATGCTTGAAGTATCATTATTTCTATGTCAGTATTAAACTTTTATCTTGAATCTTTCGGATCTAAACATTCATGCCACAATAAAGAAAAATTACATTGAGAAATATGTTAGGAAGCATTCCACATCAAAAAAATTGTTTTTATCATTTACCTACTCGAGGACGAGCAGGAATTAAGCTTGGGGATGCTTGATACGTCTCCAACGTATCTATAATTTTTTATTGCTCCATGCTATTATATTATCTATTTTGGATGTTAATGGGCTTATTTTTACACTTTTATATTATTTTTGGGACTAACCTATTAACCGGAGGCCCAACCCAAATTGCTGTTTTTTTGCCTATTTTAGAGTTTTGCCAAAAAGGAATATCAAATGGAGTCCAAACGGAATGAAACCTTCGGGAGCGTTATTTTTGGAACAAACATGATCCAGGAGACTTGGAGTGGATGTCAATAAACAATCGAGGATGCCACAAGGCAGGGGGCGCGCCCACCCCCTGGGCGAGCCCTCCACCCTCGTGGGCCCCTCGTTGCTCCAGCGACGTACTTCTTCTTCCTATATATATCCATATGCCCCGCAAACATCCAGGAGCACCACGAAACCCTATTTCCACCGTCGCAACCTTCTATACCCAAGAGATCCCATCTTGGGGCCTTTTCCGGAGCTCTGCCGGAGGGGGCATTGATCACGGAGGGCCTCTACATCAACCCCATGGCCCCTCCGATGATGTGTGAGTAGTTTACTTTAGACCTTCAGGTCCATAGCTAGTAGCTAGATGGCTTCTTCTCTCTCTTAGGATCTCAATACAAAGTTCTCCTCGATTCTCTTGGAGATATATTCGATGTAATCTTCTTTTCCGTGTGTTTGTCGAGATCCGATGAATTGTGGGTTTATGATCAAGTTTATCTATGAAGAATATTTGAATCTTCTCTGAATTCGTTTATGTATGATTGGTTTATCTTTGCAAGTCTCTTCGAATTATCTGTTTGGTTTGGCCTACTAGATTGACCTTTCTTGTAATGGGAGAAGTGCTTAGCTTTGGGTTCAATCTTGCGGTGCTCGATCCCAGTGACAGAAAGAGAAATGACACGTATTGTATTGTTGCCATCTAGGATAAAAAGATGGGGTTTACATCATATTGCATGAGTTTATCCCTCTACATCATGTCATCTTGCTTAAGGCGTTACTCTGTTCTTATGAACTTAATACTCGAGATGCATGCTGGATAGTGGTCGATGTGTGGAGTAATAGTAGTAGATGCAGAATCATTTCGGTCTAGTTTTCATGGACATGATGCCTATATACATGATCATGCCTAGATATTCTCATAATTATTCACTTTTCTATCTATTTCTCGATAGTAATTTGTTCACCCACCATAATACTTATGCTATCTTGAGAGAAGCCACTATTGAAACCTATGGCCCCCGGGTTTATTCTCCATCATATAAGTTTCCCATCTACTGTTTTTGCAATCTTTACTTTCAATCTATATCATAAAAATACCAAAAATATTTATCTTATTATTATCATCTCTATCATATCTCACTCTTACAAGTGGCCTGAAGGGATTGACAACCCCTTTATCGCGTTGGTTGTGAGGTTCTTATTTGTGTGTGTAGGTACGAGGTGACTCGCGCGTGGTCTCCTACTGGATTGATGCCTTGGTTCTCAAAAACCAAGGGAAATACTTACGCTGCTTTACTGCATCACCCTTTCCTCTTCAAGGGAAAACCAACGTGGTGCTCAAGAGGTAGCATCGTGCCGCCAAGATTGCATCCAAGCTCACTAACAAGGGTCATCTAATGACGAATGTGCTTGGAAGCATACGGAAGGGGGTAAGCACTCGTAGACAATTAGCAAACTAGTGTGAACATCACGCGTTTGTTTCTTGTGTTGAACCCCAAAAGGTCTATGAGACACTCGAGGGTCCGTATTGGCTTAATGCCATGCATGAAGAACTCAACAACTTTGAGAACAACAAGGTGTGGAGATTGGTGCCAAGGCCAACGGGGAACCATAATGTCATTGGAACCAAGTGGATATTCAAGAACAAGCAAGATGCTCATGGGATTATCGTTCGTAACAAGGCTCTGTTGGTAGCACAAGGCTACTCCCAAGTCGAGGGTATCGACTACAATGAAACCTTTGCTCCCATTGCTCGCCTTGAATCCATTCGTTTATTGATTGCTTATGCTTCTCATCATAACTTTAAGTTGCAACAAATGGATGTGAAGAGTGCTTTTCTTAATGGTCCTATTAATGAGTTGGTGTATGTCAAACAACCCCCGGGGTTCAAGGACCCCTATTTTCTCGATCATGTGTACCAACTCGATAAGGCGCTATATGGCCTTAAACAAGCCCCACATGCGTGGTATGAGCACCTTACCGAGTTGTTGCAAGATCGTGGGTTTGAAATTGGGAAAATCGACCCCACTCTTTTTACCAAGAAGGTCAAAGGGGAGTTGTTTGTATGCCAACTATATGTTTATGATATTATCTTTGGTTCTCCTAACAAAGCTTTCAACGAGGAGTTTTCCGCTCTCATGACCTCAAAGTTCAAGATGTCCATGATGTGAGAGTTGAAGTTATTTCCCGGGTTCGAAATCAAGCAAAGGAGAGAAGGAACCTTCATCAACCAAGCCAAATACACTCAAGACATGCTCAAGAGATTCAAGCTAAGTGATGTCAAGCCGGCTTCCACACCAATGCCCGTCAAATGCCAACTTGACATAGATCCCAATGGTAAAGCGGTGGATCAAAATGGTAAAGCGGTGGATCAAAAGGTATATGCTCCATTATTGGCTCCTTGCTTTACCTTTGTGCATATAGGCCGGATATCATGTTGAGTGTAGGAATTTGTGCATGGTTTCAAGCCACACCTAAGGAAAGCCATTATGTGGCAGTCAAGCGAATATTTTGATATTTGGCTCATACCCAAAACTTTGGCTTATGGTACCCAAGAGGAGCAAACTTCAACCTTGTAGGCTATTCAGACTCTGGTTGGGCGGGAGACAAAGTGGATAGGAAGTCAACTTCCGGAGGGTGCCAATTCCTTGGTTGCTCTTTGATGAGTTGGTCTTCTAAGAAGCAAAGTTGTGTGTCTCTCTCATCCACCAAAGCGGAGTATGTGGCTGCCGGTAGTTTTTGTGCACAACTTCTTTGGATGAGGCAAACTTTAAAGGATTACGGTGTCATTTGTGACAAAGTGCCTCTTTGGTGTGACAATGAAAGTGCCATCAAGATTTCTCTCAACCCGGTGCAACATTTCAAGATGAAGCATATTGAGATTCGGTATCACTTCATCTGGGATCATATTAGGCGAGGGGAGATTGAGCTCAACTATGTAAACACTCATGATAACCTTGCAGATATCTTCACGAAGCCCTTGGATGAAGCAAGATTTCGCGAGTTAAGGCATGAGCTAAATATCATCGATTCGAGCAATGTGGCTTGAACCCTTGCACACCCCACCATACTCATCTTGATGTCTTGTTTAGGTGTAGGCATGGACATAGGGGGAGTGTTGTTCTCTCAATGAACTCCCCCTTCCCTCATTATGCATAAATTGATCAACTCTTTCACATTAGCCATTATTGAGGGTACTTGTGCTTCAAAGACGAGTTTTGCTCATGGTCCCAAGGATAATTCTTCGCGGTGCCATACCAATTGACTCAAACATAGGTGGCTCCGGCCACCGCCCTCTCTATGGAGAGGTTGTGTCTCATGTTTGGTCCTTGTTGATTTTTTGCCTTTCTTTTCTTCGAGCCAAGCTTGTGTTTCAGTTGCCTCGTGTGTTGGCTCTCTTGTGTGTCCGGTTGCTTGAAGGTTGCATTGCAATGGTCGTTTTCCTCTCTCTTTTTGTGAAACTTGCACTTTCTTGGGTTACGGTACTACCGTAGCAAGCCACGGTACTACCGCAAGAGGTGGGCTGCTCTGTGCGTACACAGCTGCATCCTAGGCACGGTACTACCGCTTCCATCGCGGCAGTAATTTTTTACTGCCGCAGGAAGAGCGATACTACCGCCTAGCGAGCGGTACTTCCGCTCGGGCGGTACTACCGCGAGGACCCGTGGTACTACCGCGCCGTCGCGAGCGGGTGGGGGTTAAGAGTGGGGCAGGGGGAGTTCCAACTCCCCCATACCCATTCATCTTGTTTCCCCACCCCATCTCTCTCTCCTGCCCAAGAACGGCGCCGGAGGACCTCGCCATATCTCCTTCTCCGGCCGCTCTCGTCGCATTCGGTCCGGTGGGATCGTTCCCCACCTCTCCCTCTTGCCATGGACCCCGGTACTTCCCCAAGTCCTTCCCTTTTTGTTCCGTTCTTGTGCTTCTAGGTCTTGGGGAGATGCATGTGTAGTTCGTGTGATTTTTGGCTAAATCGTTGCAAGAGGGGATTGTAGGAGATTGCTAGTGCAGTAGACATGCTTTTTGGAGTGATACAAAAGTATAGTTTGATCAACGGTAGTACCGGTCTAGTGTTGCGGTTGTTTTTAGATCAAGATCCGTATCTAGATCCGTTGTTCATGTGGCTATCGAATCCGTGTGCTACTACCGCTCCTCCTGGAGCGGTACTACCGCACCGTCACCCATGAACTGACCTCGGCGCGGTACTACTGCTCCCTGGAGCGGTACTACCGCCCGGAGCGTGGAAGTAAAAAATTACTTCCGCTCCAGGCGCGGTACTACCGTGCCACCCTGGCATAGTACTATCACGGCTGGAGCAGCTATAATTTTTTTACTTCCGTATGCCTATCCGGTACTACTGTAGATTTGCAAACTTTGCTGTTTTGTCCTTCCAAGTCTCATGTTTGCTTGTTTCTTTTGGTTTCGGCCCTCGTCTTTGCAATAATCCTTCTCGGTTCTCTCGTCTTTGTGTTGTGTGTCATAGGTGGTGGCTTCGGTTCCAATGTCCGTCGTTCGAATCCCAGCTGTGACACGGGATCGAAGTGCCTTGATGACCCACAAGTATAGGGGATCTATCATAGTCCTTTCGATAAGCAAGAGTGTCAAACCCAACGAGGAGCAGAAGGAAATGACAAGCAGTTTTTAGTAAGGTATTCTCTGGAAGCACCGAAATTATCGATAACAGATAGTTTTGTGATAAGGTAATTCATAACGGGTAACAAGTAACAAAAGTTAGCAAGGTGCAGCAAGGTGGCCCAATCCTTTTTGAAGCAAAGGACAAGCCGGGACAAACTCTTATATAAAGGAAAGCGCTCCCGAGGACACATGGGAATTATCGTCAAGCTAGTTTTCATCATGCTCATATGATTCGCGTTCGTTACTTTGATAATTTGATATGTGGGTGGACCGGTGCTTGGGTACTACCCTTCCTTGGACAAGCATCCCACTTATGATTAACCCCCCTCGCAAGCATCCGCAACTACGAAAGAAGAATTAAGGTAAACCTAACCATAGCATGAAACATATGGATCCAAATCAGCCCCTTACGAAGCAACACATAAACTAGGGTTTAAGCTTCTGTCACCCTAGCAACCCATCATCCACTTATTACCTCCCAATGCCTTCCCCTAGGCCCAAACAATGGTGAAGTGTCATGTAGTCGACATTCACATAGCACCACTAGAGGAAAGACAACATACATCTCATCAAAATATCGAACGAATAGCAAATTCACATGACTACTTATAACAAGACTTCTCCCATGTCCTCAGGAACAAACATAACTACTCACAAATCATATTCATGTTCATAATCAGAGGGGTATTAGTGTGCATAAAGGATCTCAACATATAATCTTCCACCGAATAAACCAACTAGCATCAACTACAAGGAGTAATCAACACTACTAGCAACCCACAGGTACCAATCTGAGGTTTTGAGACAAAGATCGGATACAAGAGATGAACTAGGGTTTGAGAGGAGATGGTGCTGGTGAAGATGTTGATGGAGATTGACCCCCTCCTGATGAAAGGATCGATGGTGATGACGATGGTGATGATTTTCTCCTCCCTGAGGGATGTTTCCTCGGCAGAACAGCTCCGCCGGAGCCCTAGATTGGTTCCGCCAAGGTTCCGCCTCGAGACGGCGGCGCTTTGTCCCAAAAGCTTCCCTCTGATTTTTTCCAGGGCAAGAGACACCTTATACCAGAAGATGGGCATCGGGGGGCTTCCAGGTGGCCCACGAGGCAGGGGCGCGCCCTCCACCCTCGTGGACGGTGGGTGGCCCCGCTCTGGTGCTTTCTTCGCCCAATATTCTTAATAATTCCAAAACTGACTTTCGTGGAGTTTCAAGACTTTTGGAGTTGTGCAGAATAGGTCTCTAATATTGTGGCACCCCAGCTCAGAGAAAACCGGAACGCCCCGTATTCCAGCCCAGAGATCGAGGAGAAGTCTTTTGGAATACGGCACTGCTTAGCATAGAACAAACCAGCTTTCTATTATTACATGAATATGATTACAAGGTCTCCGATATTACAATGACTAGCACCGGCATGACGACACTACGCCATCCTCAGTTGCTCTATGCAAGTAGCAGAACAACTCGAAGCAGCAGAATAACTCTAGCAGCGGAAAAACTATTGGCAGCGGAACAACAATGACAGTGGTGAACTCCAATCCGGAGGGACTCTGGCTGGAACGCTTATCCTAGCTCGCGAACACAGGAACAACACCAGACAAGCAAGCAATCCAGGCACGACCTGCAAGCTGGCATGACACGCCAGGTCAGTACATTGAATGTACTTGCAAGCTCACAATTAACCAGAAGCATTCAAGACAAACAACATCATGGCAATTACCTGTTAAGCAGGAATTAACATGAGATCCTTACAACAACATGACATTCAAAGTAATACTCCCAAAATAATACCAGATACCATAATGAGAATAATCATAATAGCCACTAAGAATCCAAAGGCAACATGAACCTGATACAGCTAGAACAATATGAGCATGGCATGAACATATGAATCTGACGATACTAGCATGCAACATGATGACACTATATGCACCAATTATTTTGCTCGGGTTATCTCGTAACCATCACGCACATCACTTACCCACCTCGGACATTACACAAGCATCTCAGGATCAAATAAAGCTTGGTATAAACAATACCGTAGTAATCATTAAATGACCACAAGGAGCTTGATCTTTACCCATGATTCTCGCACAACATCACGAATATCCAACAACTCGGTATCCTCGATATCACGGTGATCATTTCGGCGATCACAACCAAAGTAACTCATGATCCTTACAGCGATCATCACCAAAGTAACTTGTGATACTTACGGCGATCACCACCAAAGTAACTCGTGATCCTTACGATGATCACCGCCAAAGTAACTCGTGATCCTTACGGCGATCACCACCAACTTATTTCATCACCGAACCGGGGTTGTCATTAATCAAGTTATTATTAATATGGTTGACTCACGGTGGGACCGACACGAACTGGGCCCTTATCCGCGGGCGCGGCTATCGATAGATTTAATATACACTCTGCAGAGGTAGCACACTGTACCCACACCACGGAACCCATGGCTCGCACTCCCATTCGGGTGGACCAACGATGTTCCGACAAAACCGATCTACTGCCGTGACACTCTCCCGGCCACTCTGATCCACTCCCAACCGGGCTAGTCCTGGGTGGCCCTGTGTCTACCAAAGACACCCCGACCACCGTCGTGGTCAAAACTCCCTCACGGGGACCGGATCCATAAAAATAAAAACAACGGGCACACAAGGTTATGTCTGCCTACCTGATCAGGGTAAGCACGCCCATAACCTTCCCTCGTGGGAGGAACCGGTGAGATGCATGACAATAGACCCAGTTAGGACCTTACCCATACGGTAAGTGTGGTTGCACTGGTCAGTTTTGATCTGGCGACACCATGACTCAGCCAACAGTTGTTCAAGTTCAATTAAATCTGGTTAAACTTGAATGCAATTGAAGGAAATATGCCCTAGAGGCAATAATAATGTTATTATTTTATTTCCTTATATCATGATAAATGTTTATTATTCATGCTAGAATTGTATTATCCGGAAACATAATACTTGTGTGAATACATAGACAAACTAAACGTCACTAGTATGCCTCTACTTGACTAGCTCGTTAATCAAAGATGGTTATGTTTCCTAACCATAGACATGTGTTGTCATTTGTTCAAGGGGATCATATTATTAGAAGAATGATGTGATTGACATGACCCATTCCATTAGCTTAGCACCTGATCATTTAGTATGTTGCTATTGCTTTCTTCATGACTTATACATGTTCCTATGACTATGAGATTATGCAACTCCCGTTTGCCGGAGGAACACTTTGTGTGCTACCAAACATCACAATGTAACTGGGTGATTATAAAGGAGCTCTACAGGTATCTCCAAAGGTAAATGTTGGGTTGGTGTATTTCGAGATTAGGATTTGTCACTCCGATTGTCGGAGAGGTATCTCTGGGCCCTCTCGGTAATGCACATCACATAAGCCTTGCAAGCATTGCAACTAATGAGTTAGTTGCGAGATGATGTATTATGGAACGAGTAAAGAGACTTGCCGATAACGAGATTGAACTAGGTATTGAGATACCGATGATCGAATCTCGGGCAAGTAACATACCGATGACAAAGGGAACAACGTATGTTGTCATGCGGTCTGACCGATAAAGATCTTCGTAGAATATGTAGGATCCAATATGAGCATCCAGGTTCCGCTATTGGTTATTGACCAGAGACATGTCTCGGTCATGTCTACATTGTTCTCGAACCCGTAGGGTCCGCACGCTTAAGGTTTCGATGATAGTTATATTATGAGTTTATGAGTTTTGATGGACCGAATTAGTTCGGAGTCCCGGATGTGATCACGGACATAACGAGGAGTCTCGAAATGGTCGAGACATAAAGATTGATATATTGGACGACTATATTCGGACACCAAAAGTGTTCCAGGTGATTTCGGAGAAAACCGGAGTACTGGAGGGTTACCGGAACCCCCCCCCCCCCCGGGAGAAGTAATGAGCCATATGGGCCTTAGTGGAGAGAGAGAAGGGCAGCCAGGGTGGGCCGCGCGCCTCCTCCCCCTGGTCCGAATTGTACTAGGAGAGGGGGGCGGCGCCCCCCCTTTCCTTCTCCCTCCCCACTTCCTTCCCCCTCCTAGTAGGAGTCCTACTCCTACTAGGAGGAGGACTCCTCCTTGGCGCGCCTATAGGGCCGGCCGGCCTCCTCCCCTTGCTCCTTTATATACGGGGGCAGGGGGCACCCCTAGACACAGAAGTTGATCCACGTGATCGTTTTCTTAGCCGTGTGCGGTGCCCCCTTCCACCATAATCCTCGATAATATTGTAGTGGTGCTTAGGCGAAGCCCTGCGACAGTTGAACATCAAGATCGTCACCACGCCGTCGTGCTGACGGAACTCTTCCCCGATGCTTTGCTGGATCGGAGTCCGGGGATCATCATCGAGCTGAACGTGTGCTAGAACTCGGAGGTGCCGTAGTTTCGGTGCTTGATCGGTCGGGCCGTGAAGACGTACGACTACATCAACCGCGTTGTCATAATGCTTCCGTTGTTAGTCTACAAGGGTACGTAGATCGCACTCTCCCCTCGTTGCTATGCATCACCATGATCTTGCGTGTGCGTAGGAATTTTTTGAAATTACTACATTTCCCAACAGTGGCATCAGAGCCTAGGTTTTATATGTTGATGTTATATGCACGAGTAGAACACAAGTGAGTTGTGGGCGATATAAGTCATACTGCTTACCAGCATGTCATACTTTGGTTTGGCGGTATTGTTGGACGAAGCGGCCCAGACCGACATTACGGGTACGCTTACGCGAGACCGGTTCTCCCGACGTGCTTTGCACAAAGGTGGCTAGCGGGTGACAGTTTCTCCAACTTTAGTTGAACTGAGTGTGGCTACGCCCGGTCCTTGCGAAGGTTAAAACAGCACCAACTTGACAAACTATCGTTGTGGTTTTGATGCGTAGGTAAGATTGGTTCTTGCTTAAGCCCGTAGCAGCCACGTAAAACTTGCAACAACAAAGTAGAGGACGTCTAACTTGTTTTTGCAGGGCATTTGTGATGTGATATGGTCAAGACATGATGCTAAATTTTATTGTATGAGATGATCATGTTTTGTAAACGAGTTATCGGCAACTGGCAGGAGCCATATGGTTGTCGCTTTATTGTATGCAATGCAACTGCGCTGTAATGCTTTACTTTATCACTAAGCGGTAGCGATAGTCGTGGAAGCATAAGATTGGCGAGACAACAATGATGCTACGATGATGATCAAGGTGTCGCGCCGGTGACGATGGTGATCATGACGGTGCTTCGAAGATGGAGATCACAAGCACAAGATAATGATGGCCATATCATATCACTTATATTGATTGCATGTGATGTTTATCTTTTATGCATCTTATCTTGCTTTGATTGACGGTAGCATTTTAAGATGATCTCTCACTAATTATCAAGAAGTGTTCTCCCTGAGTATGCACCGTTGCGAAAGTTCTTCGTGCTGAGACACCACGTGATGATCGGGTGTGATATGCTCTACGTTCAAATACAATGGGTGCAAAACAGTTGCACACGCAAAATACTCAGGTTATACTTGACGAGCCAAGCATATACAGATATGGCCTCGAAACACGGAGACCGAAAGGTCGAGCGTGAATCATATAGTAGATATGATCAACATAGTGATGTTCACCAATGAAACTACTCCATCTCACGTGATGATCGGACATGGTTTAGTTGATTTGGATCACGTAATCACTTAGAGGATTAGAGGGATGTCTATCTAAGTGCGAGTTCTTTAGTAATATGATTAATTGAACCTAAATTTATCATGAACTTAGTACCTGATAGTATCTTGCTTGTTTATGTTTGATTGTAGATAGATGGCCCGTGCTGTTGTTCCGTTGAATTTTAATGCGTTCACTGAAAAAGCAAAGTTGAAAGATGATGGTAGCAATTACACGGACTGGGTCCATAACTTGAGGATTATCCTCATTGCTGCACAGAAGAATTACGTCCTGGAAGCACCGCTGGGTGCCAGGCCTACTACTGGAGCAACACCAGATGTTATGAACGTCTGGCAGAGCAAAGCTGATGACTACTCGATAGTTCAGTGTGCCATGATTTACGGCTTAGAATCGGGACTTCAACGATGTTTTGAACGTCATGGAGCATATGAGATGTTCCAGGAGTTGAAGTTAATATTTCAAGCAAATGCCCGGATTGAGAGATATCAAGTCTCCAATAAGTTCTATAGCTGCAAGATGGAGGAGAACAGTTCTGTCAGTGAGCATATACTCAAAATGTCTTGGTATAATAATCACTTGATTCAATTGGGAGTTAATCTTTCAAATGATTGCGTCATTGACAGAATTCTCCAATCACTGCCACCAAGCTACAAGAGCTTCGTGATGAACTATAATATGCAAGGGATGAATAAGACTATTCCCGAGCTCTTCACAATGCTGAAAGCTGCGGAGGTAGAAATCAAGAAGGAGCATCAAGTGTTGATGGTCAACAAGACCACTAGTTTCAAGAAAAAGGGCAAAGGAAAGAAGAAGGGGGACTTCAAAAAGAACAGCAAGCAAGTTGCTACTCAAGAGAAGAAACCCAAACCTGGACCTAAGCCTAAAACTGAGTGCTTCTACTGCAAGCAGACTGGTCACTGGAAGCGGAACTGCCCCAAGTATTTGGCGGATAAGAAGGATGGCAAGGTCAACAAAGGTATATGTGATATACATGTTATTGATGTGTACCTTACTAATGCTCGCAGTAGCACCTGGGTATTTGATATTGGTTCTGTTGCTAACATTTGCAACTCGAAATAGGGACTATGGATTAAGCGAAGATTGGCTAAGGACGAGGTGACGATGCGCGTGGGAAATGGTTCCAAAGTTGATGTGATCGCAGTCGGCACGCTACCTCTACATCTACCTTCGGGATTAGTATTAGACCTAAATAATTGTTATTTGGTGCCAGCGTTAAGCATGAACATTATATCTGGATCTTGTTTGATGCGAGACGGTTATTCATTTAAATCAGAGAATAATGGTTGTTCTATTTATATGAGTAATATCTTTTATGGTCATGCACCCTTAAAGAGTGGTCTATTCTTATTAAATCTCGATAGTAGTGACACACATATTCATAATGTTGAAGCCAAAAGATGCAGAGTTGATAATGATAGTGCAACTTATTTGTGGCACTGTCGTTTGGGTCATATCGGTGTAAAGCGCATGAAGAAACTCCATACTGGTGGACTTTTGGAACCACTTGATTATGAATCACTTGGTACTTGCGAACCGTGCCTTATGGGTAAGATGACAAAAACACCGTTCTCCGATACTATGGAGAGAGCAATAGATTTGTTGGAAATCATACATACAAATGTATGTGGTCCGATGAATGTTGAGGCTCGTGGCGGATATCGTTATTTTCTCACCTTCACAGATGACTTAAGCAGATATGGGTATATCTACTTAATGAAACATAAGTCTGAAACGTTTGAAAAGTTCAAAGAATTTCAGAGTGAAGTTGAAAATCATCGTAACAAGAAAATAAAATTCCTACGATCTGATCGTGGAGGAGAATATTTGAATTATGAGTTTGGTGTACATTTGAAACAATGTGGAATAGTTTCGTAACTCACGCCACCCGGAACACCACGGCGTAATGGTGTGTCTGAACGTCGTAATCGCACTTTACTAGATATGGTGCGATCTATGATGTCTCTTACTGATTTACCTCTATCGTTTTGGGGATATGCTCTAGAGACGGCCGCATTCACATTAAATAGGGCACCATCAAAATCCGTTGAGACGACGCCTTATGAACTGTGGTTTGGCAAGAAACCAAAGTTGTCGTTTCTGAAAGTTTGGGGCTACGATGCTTATGTGAAAAAGCTTCAACCTTATAAGCTCGAACCCAAATTGGAGAAATGTGTCTTCATAGGATATCAAAAGGAAACTATTGGATACACCTTCTATCATAGATCCGAAGGCAAGACTTTTGTTGCTAAATTCGGAAACTTTCTAGAGAAGGAGTTTCTCTCGAAAGAAGTGAGTGGGAGGAAAGTAGAACTTGACGAGGTAACTGTACCTGCTCCCTTATTGGAAAGTAGTACATCACAGAAACTAGTTTCTGTGACACCTACACCAATTAATGAGGAAGCTAATGATGATGATCATGAGACTTCAGAACAAGATACTACTGAACCTCGTAGATCAACCAGAGTAAGATCCGCACCAGAGTGGTACGGTAATCCTGTTCTGGAAGTCATGCTACTAGATCATGATGAACCTACGAACTATGAAGAAGCGATGGTGAGCCCAGATTCCGCAAAATGGCTTGAAGCCATGAAATCTGAGATGGGATCCATGTATGAGAACAAAGTATGGACTTTGGTTGACTTGCCCAATGATCGGCAAGCAATTGTGAATAAATGGATCTTCAAGAAGAAGATTGACGCTGACGGTAATATTACTGTCTACAAAGCTCGACTTGTCGCAAAAGGTTTTCGACAAGTTCAAGGGATTGACTACGATGAGACCTTCTCACCCATAGCGATGCTTAAGTCTGTCCGAATCATGTTAGCAATTGCCGCATTTTATAATTATGAAATTTGGCAAATGGATGTCAAAACTGCATTCCTAAATGGATTTCTGGAAGAAGAGTTGTATATGATGCAACTGGAAGGTTTTGTCGATCCAAAGGGAGCTAACAAAGTGTGCAAGCTCCAGCGATCCATTTATGGACTGGTGCAAGCTTCTCGGATTTGGAATAAACGCTTTGATAGTGTGATCAAAGCATTTGGTTTTGTATAGACTTTTGGAGAAGCCTGTATTTACAAGAAAGTGAGTGGGAGCTCTGTAGCATTTCTGATATTATATGTAGATGACATATTACTAATCGGAAATGATATAGAATTTCTGAATAGCATACAGGGATACTTGAATACGAGTTTTTCAATGAAAGACCTCGGTGAAGCTGCTTACATATTGGGCATTAAGATCTATAGAGATAGATCAAGACGCTTAATTGGACTTTCACAAACCACATACCTTGACAAAATTTTGAAAAGGTTCAAAATGGATCAAGCAAAGAAAAGATTCTTGCCTGTGTTACAAGGTGTGAAATTGAGTAAGACTCAATGCCCGACCAATGCAAAAGATAGAGAGAAAATGAAAGATGTTTCCTATGCTTCAGCCATAGGCTCTATCATGTATGCAATGTTGTGTACCAGACCTGATGTGTGTCTTGCTATAAGTCTAGCAGGGAGGTACCAAAGTAATCCAGGAGTGGATCATTGGACAGTGGTCAAGAACATCCTGAAATACCTGAAAAGGACTAAGGATATGTTTCTCATATATGGAGGTGACAAAGAGCTCATCGTAAATGGTTATGTTGATGCAAGCTTTGACACGGATCCGGACGATTCTAAATCGCAAACCGGATACATGTTTACATTAAACGGTGGAGCTGTCAGTTGGTGCAGTTCTAAACCAAGCATTGTGGCGGGATCTACATGTAAAGCGGAGTACATAGCTGCTTTGGAAGCAGCAAACGAAGGAGTCTGGATGAAGGAGTTCATATCCGATCTAGGTGTCATACCTAGTGCATCGGGTCCAATGAAAATATTTTGTGACAATAGTGGTGCAATTGCCTTGGCAAAGGAATCCAGATTTCACAAGAGAACCAAGCACATCAAGAGATGCTTCAATTCCATCCGGGATCTAGTCTAGGTGGGAGACATAGAGATTTGCAAGATACATACGGATCTAAATGTTGTAGACCCGTTGACTAAGCCTCTTCCACGAGCAAAACATGATCAGCACCAAAGCTCCATGGGTGTTAGAATCATTACTGTGTGTAATCTAGATTATTGACTCTAGTGCAAGTGGGAGACTGAAGGAAATATGCCCTAGAGGCAATAATAATGTTATTATTTTATTTCCTTATATCATGATAAATGTTTATTATTCATGCTAGAATTGTATTATCCGGAAACATAATACTTGTGTGAATACATAGACAAACTAAACGTCATTAGTATGCCTCTACTTGACTAGCTCGTTAATCAAAGATGGTTATGTTTCCTAACCATAGACATGTGTTGTCATTTGATCAACGGGATCACATTATTAGAAGAATGATGTGATTGACATGACCCATTCCATTAGCTTAGCACCCGATCATTTAGTATGTTGCTATTGCTTTCTTCATTACTTATACATGTTCCTATGACTATGAGATTATGCAACTCCCGTTTGCCGGAGGAACACTTTGTGTGCTACCAAATGTCACAACGTAGCTGGGTGATTATAAAGGAGCTCTACAGGTGTCTCCAAAGGTAAATGTTGGGTTGGTGTATTTCGAGATTAGGATTTGTCACTCCGATTGTCGGAGAGGTATCTCTGGGCCCTCTCGGTAATGCACATCACATAAGCCTTGCAAGCATTGCAACTAATGAGTTAGTTGCGAGATGATGTATTACGGAACGAGTAAATAGAATTGCCGGTAACGAGATTGAACTAGGTATTGAGATACCGACGATCGAATCTCGGGCAAGTAACATACCGATGACAAAGGGAACAACATATGTTGTTATGCGGTCTGACCGATAAAGATCTTCGTAGAATATGTAGGAGCCAATATGAGCATCCAGGTTCCGCTATTGGTTATTGACCGGAGACATGTCTCGGTCATGTCTACATTGTTCTCGAACCCGTAGGGTCCGCACGCTTAAGGTTTCGATGACAGTTATATTATGAGTTTATGAGTTTTGATGTACCGAAGTTAGTTCGGAGACCCGGATGATCGGACATAACGAGGAGTCTCGAAATGGTCGAGACATAAAGATTGATATATTGGACGACTATATTCTGACACCGTAAGTGTTCCGGGTGATTTCGGAGAAAACCGGAGTACCGGAGGGTTACCGGAACCTCCCCGGGAGAAGTAATGGCCCATATGGACCTTAGTGGAGAGAGAGAAGGGCAGCCAGGGTGGGCCGCACGCCTCCTCCCCCCTGGTCCGAATTGGACTAGGAGAGGGGGGCGGCGCCCCCCCCTTTCCTTCTCCCTCCCCACTTCCTTCCCCCTCCTAGTAGGAGTCCTACTCCTACTAGGAGGAGGACTCCTCCTTGGCGCGCCTATAGGGCCGGCCGGCCTCCTCCCCTTGCTCCTTTATATACGGGGGCAGGGGCACCCCTAGACACACAAGTTGATCCACGTGATCGTTTTCTTAGCCGTGTGCGGTGCCCTCTTCCACCATAATCCTCGATAATATTGTAGTGGTGCTTAGGCGAAGTCCTGCGACAGTTGAACATCAAGATCGTCACCACGCCGTCGTGCTGACGGAACTCCTCCCCGATGCTTTGCTGGATCGGAGTCCGAGGATCATCATCGAGTTGAACGTGTGCTAGAACTCGGAGGTGCCGTAGTTTCGGTGCTTGATCGGTCGGGCTGTGAAGACATATGACTACATCAACCGCGTTGTCATAACGCTTCCGCTGTCGGTCTACAAGGGTACGTAGATCGCACTCTCCCCTCGCTGCTATGCAGCACCATGATCTTGCGTGTGCGTAGGATTTTTTTTGAAATTACTACGTTTCCCAACAACAATATGTTGAGCCATGATAAAATAACATGATGCAATGACAATGCATGAGCATAATATCAACATAAGCACGGATGCAACATAACTGTCCATCATATCAACTATGAAATAATCTCCAATTGAACATGGCATAATGGCGAGCATAAATATTACAAGTGCAACACTATTCATAGTATAACATAACATGACCACTGGCATCAACCATAAATAACATGCAAGAACTTATCAATAACATCACCGAGTAACACTTAACCAACTAACAGCAACGGAACAATGCCTATTAACAGTACTCGGTAACCGATGTTAGTCATGCACCGAAGAGCATGACCAACCCAACAGGTACTACTATCAAGCATGGAAATATGAAAGTAATACTAGCAACTAGCAGGGCATGATAACCAGGTGCATAACAACATAGCAAACAAGTAAACACAATCCCAGAAGCATTTCCGAAACAACGATAACCATATTTTAAACAAGCAATCATTTAATAAATATTCAAGTTGAAAACCATGGCTACTGTATGACTATTATGCAAGTGGTTATTGTGGCTTGCCTGGGGTGAAGAAGGCACCGGGGAGAAGTGCGGTGAAGCCGCGGAAAGATTTGCCGGAAACAGTTCTCTCTCAGAGGGGCTGTTTACGTGCAAGGGCAAAAAGGTCATTTTCATAGTGTCAAACCAAAGTGAAAATGAAACCAACAGAACGGGCTCGACGAGACGAAGAAACGGGCTTTGGAATCACCTCATTTGGAGTTGTGGTTAAAAAGATATGAAGGGTTGAAGTTCAGGGACTTTTCTGCAAAAATATCATCACAAACAAGTCCCTGAGTGGATAAGGCAGAAGCGCAAAGTTAGAAATACGCTTTTTAAGAAAACGTATTCTGGGCTGAAACAGAGAGGAAATACGCTTTCAGAACAAGAAAACATATTCTGAACAAAAGGAGATGGGAATACGCTTTCTGAAAACGAACACGTACTACGGGGTTAACGCTTCCACTTGCCACGCGGGCAGAGGCGGGGCCAGGCACGTGGGTCGCTGATGGGCGGGTCCCATGGGCTGTGATGCCCGTCACTTATCCAGCTGGACCGGGCGGGTCAACACCCGAGTGGCTGACTGGTGGGGCCCGCCTTATCCTCTCCCTCTCTCTCCTCTCGCCTGGCTCCTTCTGCTTCCTCCTCGACGCGCACACAGAGCAGAGGAAGGGCGAGGCAGCAGCGAGGCCAGCGCCGGCCCGGCCAACTCCGGCCACCCCCGACCGGAGTGAAGGCACCGGCGGGCGCGGGGCGGAGCGCTGCTCCCGCCTGGACCAGCTGTAGCGCCGGAAGAGGACCGAGTCCACGGTGATGGGAGGAGGCCGAGACAGGGCGACGGCCAACTCCGAGGAGACGCGTCCAGAGAGGCTCCGGCGAGAAACTAAGATGAGGGGAGGGGGTCGCCGGAGTGTGGGGAAGGCGATGGTGGTGGCTAGAGGTAGCGCAGGGCTCGGCTTTGGGTCAATTTAGGCCGAAGCCGAGGCGGACACGGCGGCCATGGAGGAGGAATGAGGGGCTCTGGAGCTCGAGCGAGTGGACGAGGAGGAAGCTGGGAGTGAGGCGAGGCTGATGAGGTGCTCGGGAGGCCGCGGGGATGGCTATATATAGCCGGGCGAGGGAGGCCGTGGCCGAGTGCCGCCGCTCGAGCTCGGCCAAAGCTCTGGCGAGGCTCAGCGATCACGGGGAGACGCGGGATCGCGACGAAGGGGGAGCGGACGAGCTACAGAAGGTGCACATGGCAAGAGGGGCCGAGGGCGCAGAGAAGAAACGGCCGAACGCCATTAAAGCTTCGGTCAGCCACAGTGCGTCCGTGGGCGCGTGGCGACAAGAGCTGACGGAGGGGCTGGCGGAGTGCGAGATGGCTCCAGGAGGACGGCGACAACGTGGGCTAGCTTCTGGACATGCCCGTGCTCGTTGAGACGACGAGCAGAGAAGGGGGCCGAGCAAGAAGCCATTCTGGTTGCGGCCATTGCATGCCAAAAGGGTGGTCACCGCGTGCACTGGTGCTCACAGTGCCACGAGCTAAGCTAAACGATGTCTGGGGTGGAGTTCTTCCCGGGGTGGTTGCATCTGTGGTGGTAGATTGGTTAAAAGTGACATCGTTAAATGGCAGTTAACCTCTGAAGTTTATTGCAGTAAACTTTGAGGAGCACTGGCGATCCACAGGAGAGGGATTGGAAGCAATGGAGTTGTCTGGTATATTAAGGGTGAGAAGGACTTACATCCTGGTAATTTTGAGAAGAATTGGACCACTAATTAATATAGTTGCTTTACAACTAACTAATTTGGTCCAAAATGAAGATCATGATGATTCTCTCAAATGGAGGAGCCACTTGAGCTGAACTTTGGCAAGGCTGGCTTATTTGGCCATATGAAGATGCTGCAAAAGGTTTCATACCAATTGGATAAACCAAAATGGTTCTTCCTTCACAAACATTTCCACTGACCAGAAACGTGCAAAAATTCTAGAGGGCAAATGGCTTGATGAAACATGCCCAAAATGGGTGGAGATAGGTTATATGGATAATAAAAGGCCTAGAAAAATTGGCAGCCGTAATGGAGCAACATACAATATACTTGCTTCACAAACTGAAATTTTGGACAGAATCAAAGAATTGATGGTGAGCTCACATGGAGGCCTTAAATGAGTTCTACTTCGGTGGAGAGTGATTATTTGGTTATATGAAGGCCCATGAAAAATTGCAACTCATTTGGATATGCCTAGCTTGTGCTTCCTTCACAACCACTTCCTTCAGACAGGAACTTTGGAAAATCATAATTAAATAATTACTAGGCAAATGAGGTTGCACTTTGTCATGTGGCAATGATATAGACAGGAAAATATGTCCAAGGAGTTTGAGGTCAATTGGGAAAAGATAAATGGCACTTGCTTCACATTCTGCCATTTTGGGCAGAATAGGAAATGAATTATTTGAGCATGATGATAAACATGACAAATGAAATATTTTGCCATATTTGATAAATATGTGACCCAAACAATTTATGAGAATTATTTGGTAATTTTAGGAGTGATAGAAATATAGGTTGCTTCACAACCTAGGGCAAATTGGGTTATTCCTTTAATAGAAAAGGAATATTCTCAATAAAAAGAATATTGGGATTTTGGCTAGGATGAAAATTACAGGGTCTAGGGAAGGATTTGGGAATGAAAAGCCACTCTAGAAGCAAAGAAGAGGGTATCTTCTTCAGTTTCCAGACCACAAAGCCACGGAAAAAGAAAACTCAAGCAAAAACCTCAGAAAAAAAGAAAGGGCCAAAAATCAGGCTGTCACAAACCTTACACCCTTAAATAAATCTCGTCCTCGAGATTTGGTTACTCATGGAACAAGTATGAAGATACTGACTTAAGGAAACCGTTTCCAACTCGGGTATCCTTTTTCTTATTTTTGTTCCCACTAAATTTTTATTTGACTGGCCCTGGGGTGGTTTGCTTTAATATATCCATATTCTGACAGATCTTACCTTGCTTGTTCATGCTTATACAGACTCCCATTTCTTTTTATATCTACTGACTGACTGTGATTGATTCTCACGACTGAAATGTATGTTGGTCTCACAAATCCAAGAGTGATTTTCGCTGGGTGTGTCATCCGGCACTGAGAGTCTTTCATGAAGTGGTGATTAGATTTTCCTAGTGGACACCCAAGCTCTAACTCCTTGCATTGGGTTTCTCCACTAAATGCAGGTCCTTCGGGTTCCAAACAGTGAATTGGGTCATAAGCGATTTCCTGACAGATTCTGGCTTATCGCGGAAGTTTCAGAATCATCTTAACTGCTTCCACTGTCTTGAGTATCGGATCCGTACCAAATATTTGATTGTTGCCTGTCATGGCTAACATAAGAGTTTGCCCTGTAGGATAATATCTGCAGACTTGACTGGCGGTGGTTCTGCACTACGCGGGTCTTGCAACAATTTTCATACCCACATTACTGGTCTTGCTCCTTCATTATTGTTTTCTTGGTCTGGATCCTTGGTTGAAAGAGCTGGGTCATATTGCTGCTTTGTATCACCATAGGTACGGTCAGTATAATTTTTCGGCAATCGTAGCCTATCCTCATTTTTCTGACAGGGTACCCCATTAAATTGCAGGTTCAACACCCCTCAAGTTCTGACTGATTCTTGCTTCTGATCAAAATGTTGCAGATCTGATTCTTGGGATTTACTGCCATATGTTGTCACTTTACATTGTACTACCTTGTACCAATGTCTTACTGAGGAAGATTGGCTGATTTGTGCTCGAAACTTTCATCGAACAGCTTGCTGAAGAAGAGTGGGTATCGTACTTCAAAAGCTTACCCCCTTAAAGACTTTGCTGGGGAAAGACTTAGTACCTTATGCCGGAAGCTTTTCTGGTTGCCTACTGAAGAAGACAGAGTACCTTGTGCGGGAAATCATCCATATATCATACTGGGGCAGATAGATAAATCTTGCCTTGGAAGCTTCTCGGGTATCTTGCGAGGGAAAATTGGGTTGCTTACAGCAGAAGCTTCTTACTGTGATATGCGGACCGATTTCCACATATATAACCATCTTACAATTTTTGTTATTGATTTCTTGTATGAAACAGGGTTTTGCAGGACTATCCTCCTTTCTAAGTACATGCCATATTTTTGCTTGCTTCCAGGTACATCGGGTTCCAAAATCATCCTCAATGAAAAATTAAACTTGTATCTGAGCCATACCTTTGATAATATTTTGTCAACCTTGCGCACAATTTATCTTCTTGCTGATTTGATCATTTCTACTATGAGGAGTGCACGCTGAGGGAGGCTTAACACTCAGTAAGATGATCAGATATTCCCCAATCTGAATGCAGTCGGCTGAGAACTCCATATTGTGGTGAGGAGTGCACGTTAATGCAAACCTTATACTGACATTCCATCTAGGATTTCTTTTGTATTTAGACGAGCTATTTCCAATTTCACTACAGTCTGCTAACAATCCCATTCTGTTTAGCCGAGTTTCCAAATATATGCATTTCTTGCTGACTCTTCTGGTCCGGTGTCGGCTGACGAGCAACTTTAATAGGGGAGAATTTGTAACACCGAAGGCCCAAAGAAGGAAACAAAAGAAACAACTAAAACAAAAGCACACAAGCATACTACTAATATAATTAATCAAACAATCATCACATATTACTGCTACTCACACAATAATATGCATGCACACCTAGGCACACAAATCTCGCAGAAACTCTGGTATTACGGTCTAATATGATGTGGCGGTGTGCACGAAAATTATATCCATGTGTGGAAGGAGTTTGGCGTAACCGAAGCTACACCAAGCACTGGCTAAATAGTGGCTGGATCTGGATGGATACACAGGTAGAACGAACTTGACGATCAAGTAGTGAGACACAAAAGTCACGAGCACCTCTTCATCAAGCGTATGAAGTGAATCGTACCCGTCCAAAGAATGAAATGACATGGCAAGATAACTGTGGAAGACTGGATTTATTGGTATTGCCCTTTTTTGATAACCAAGATCAGTAAGGGTTGCCAAGGGAACGAGATGGAGGAAATGGATAATGATGTGGCCGCGTCACACCGAGGAGCAGGCATGCTAAGAAAGATGGTGCAGGCAGTGGACCAAAAACGATGCCACCTACACTCACAAGATTAACAGTTAGCGACAACACAACAATCTATATGCATGCTATGCGTGAAAAAAATGCAACAATCAAGTGCAACAAACCAACTGGGTCTATACTACCGCTTTCTAACATTCGCGCGGGCTAGGGCATCCTACAGCCAGACCTGCTTTGATACCAAGCGATGTGGCACCCCGGCTCAGAGAAAACCGAAACGCCCCGTATTCCAGCCCAAAGATCGAGGAGAAGTCTTCTGGAATACGACACTGCTTAGCACAGAACAAACCATTTTTCTATTATTACACGAATATGATTACAAGGTCTCCGATATTACAATGAATAACACTGGCACGATGACACTACGCCATCCTTAGTTGCTCTATGCAAGCAGCAGAACAGCTCGAAGCAGCGGAATAACTCTAGCAGCGGAATAACTCTAGCAGCGGAAAAACTATTGGCAGCGGAACAACGATGACGGTGGTGAACTCCAATCCACAGGGACTCTGGCTGGAACGCTTATCCTAGCTCGCGAACACATGAACAACACCAAACAAGCAAGCAATCTAGGCACGACCTGCAAGCTGGCATGACATGCCAGGTCAGTACATTGAATGTACTTGCAAGCTCACAATTAACCAGAAGCATTCAAGACAAACAACAGCATGGCAATTACAGGTTAAGCAGGAATTAACATGAGAACCTTATAACAACATGACATGAGCAACATGACATCCAAAGTAATACTTACAAAATAATACGAGATACCATCATGAGAATAATCATAATAGCCACTAAGAATCCAAAGGCAACATGAACCTGATACAGCTAGAACAATATGAGCATGGCATGAACATATGAATATGACGATACTAGCATGCAACATGATGACACTATATGCACCAATTATTCTGCTCGCGTTATCTCGTAACCATCACGCGCATCACTTACCCACCTCGGACATTACACGATCATCTCAGGATCAAGTCAAGCTTGGTATAAACAATACCATAGTAATCATTAAATGACCACAAGGAGCTTGATCTTTACCCACGATTCTCGCACAACATCATGAATATCCAACAACTCGGTATCCTCGATACCACGGTGATCATTCCGGTGATCACAACCAAAGTAACTCATGATCCTTACGGCAATCATCACCAAAGTAACTTGTGATCCTTACGGCGATCACCACCAAAGTAACTCGTGATCCTTACAGCGATCACCACCAAAGTAACTCGTGATCCTTACGGTGATCACCACCAACTTATTTCATCACCGAACCGGGGTTGTCATTAATCAAGTTATTATTAATACTGTTGACTCACGGTGGGACCGACACAAACTGGGCCCTTATCCGCGGGCGCGGCTATCGATAGATTTAATATACACTCTGCAGAGGTAGCACACTGTACCCACACCACGGAACCCATGGCCTCGCACTCCCATTCGGGTGGACCAACGACGTTCTGATAAAACCGATCTACTGCCGTGACACTCTCCCGGCCACTCCGATCCACTCCCAACTGGGCTAGTCCTGGGTGGCCCCGTGTCTACCAAAGACACCCCGACCACCATCGTGGTCAAAACTCCCTCACGGGGACCGGATCCATAAAAATAAAAACAACGGGCACACAAGGTTATGCCCGCCTAGCTGATCAGGGTAAGCACGCCCATAACCTTCCCTCGTGGGAGGCACTGGCGAGATGCACGACAATAGACCCAGTTAGGACCTTACCCATACGGTAAGTGTGGTTGCACTGGTCAGTTTCAATCTGGCAGCACCATGACTCAGCCAACAGTTGTTCAAGTTCAATTAAATCCGGTTAAACTTGAATGCAATATGCTGAGCCATGATACGGGATGCAACATAATTGTCCATCATATCAACTATGAAATAATCTCCAACTGAACATGGCATAATGACGAGCATAAATATTACAAGTGCAACACTACTCATAGTATAACATAACATGACCACTAGCATCAACCATAAATAACATGCAAGAACTTATCAATAACATCACCGAGTAACACTTAACCAACTAACAACAACGGAAAAATGCCTATTAACAGTACTCGGTAACCGACGTTAGTCATGCACCGAAGAGCATGACCAACCCAACAGGTACTACTATCAAGCATGGAAATATGAAAGTAATACTTGCAACTAGCAGGGCATGATAACCAGGTGCATAACAACATAGCAAACAAGTAAGCACAATCCCAGAAGCATTTCCGAAACAACGATAACCATATTTTAAACAAGCAATCATTTAATAAATATTCAAGTTGAAAACCATGGCTACTGCATGACTACTATGCAAGTGGGTATTGTGGCTTTCCTGGGGTGAAGAAGGCACCGGGGAGAAGTGCGGTGAAGCCGCGGAAAGATTTGTCGGAAACAAATCTCTCTCGGAGGGGCTGTTTACGTGCAAGGGCAAAAAGGTCATTTTCACAGTGTCAAACCAAAGTGAAAATGAAACCAACAGAACGGGCTCGATGAGACGAAGAAATGGGCTTTGGAATCACCTCATTTGGAGTTGTGGTTAAAAAGATATGAAGGGTTGAAGTTCAGGGACTTTTCTGCAAAAATATCATCACAAACAAGTCCCTGAGTGGATAAGGCAGAAGCGCATAGTGAGAAATACGCTTTTTAAGAAAACGTATTCTGGGCTGAAACAGAGAGGAAATACGCTTTCAGAACAAGAAAACATATTTTGAACAAAAGGAGATGGAAATACGCTTTCTGAAAACGAACACGTACTACGGGGTTGACGCTTCCACTTGCCATGCGGGCAGAGGCGGGGCCAGGCACGTGGGTCGCTGATGGGCGGGTCCCATGGGCTGTGATGCCCGTCACTTATCCAGCTGGACCGGGCGGGTCAACGCCCGAGTGGCTGACTGGTGGGGCCCGCCTTATCCTCTCCCTCTCTCTCCTCTCGCCTGGCTCCTTCTCCTTCCTCCTCGACGTGCACACAGAGTAGAGGAAGGGCGAGGCAGCAGCGAGGCCAGCGCCGGCCCGGCCAACTCCGGCCACCCCCGACCGGAGTGAAGGCACTAGCGGGCGCGGGCAGAGCGCTGCTCCTGCCTGGAGCAGCTACATCGCTAGAAGAGGACCGAGTTCATGACGACGGGAGGAGGCCGAGATGGGGCGGCGGCCAACTCCGAGGAGACGCGTCCAGAGAGGCTCCAGTGAGAAACTAAGATGAGGGGGGTGGCCGGAGTGTGGGGAAGGCGATGGTGGTGGCTAGAGGTAGTGCAGGGCTCGGCTTCAGGTCAATTTAGGCCAAAGCCGAGGCGGACATGGCGGCCATGGAAGAGGAATGAGGGGCTCTGGAGCTCAAGCGAGTGGATGAGGAGGAAGCTGGGAGTGAGGCGAGGCTGATGAGGTGCTCGGGAGGCCGCGGGGGTGGCTATATATAGCCGGGCGAGGGAGGCCGTGGCTGAGTGCCGCCGCTCGAGCTCGGCCAAAGCTCTGGCAAGGCTCAGCGATCACGGGGAGGCGCGGGATCGCGACGAAGGGGGAGCGGACGAGCTACAGAAGGTGCACAGGGCAAGAGGGGCCGAGGGCGCAGAGGAGAAACGGCCAAACGCCATTAAAGCTTCGGTCGGCCACAGTGCGTCCGTGGGCGCGCGGCGACGAGAGCTAACGGAGGGGCTGACAGAGTGGAAGATGGCTCCAGGAGGACGGCGACAACGTGGGCTAGCTGCTGGACATGCCCGTGCTCGCTGAGACGACGAGCAGAGAAGGGGCCCAAACAAGAAGCCATTCTGGGCGCGGCCAGTGCATGCCAAAATGGTGGTCACCGCGTGCACTAGTGCTCACAGTGCCCCGAGCTAAGCCAAACGATGTATGGGGTGGAGTTCTTCCTGGGGAGGTTGCATCTGAGGTGGTAGATTGGTTAAAAGTGACATGGTTAAATGGCAGTTAACCTCTGAAGTTTACTGCAGTAAACTTTGAGGAGCACTGGCGATCCATAAGAGAGGGATTGGAAGCAATGGAGTTGTCTGGTAGATTTAGGGTAAGAAGGACTTACATCCTGGTAATTTTGAGAAGAATTGGACCACTAATTAATATAGTTGCTTTACAACTAAGTAATCTGGTCCAGAATGAAGATCACGATGATGCTCTCAAATGGAGGAGCCACTTGAGCTGAACTTTGGCAAGGCAGGCTTATTTGGCCATATGAAGACGCTCCAAAAGGTTTCATACCAATTGGATAAACCAAAATGGTACTTCCTTCACAAACATTTCCACTGACCAGAAACTTGCAAAAATTCTAGAGGGAAAATTGCTTGATGAAACATGCCCAAAATGGGTGGAGGTAGGTTATATGGATAATTGAATGACTAGAAAAATTGGCAGCCATAATGGAGCAAGATACAATATACTTGCTTCACAAACTGAAATTTTGGACAGAATCAAAGAATTGATGGTGAGCTCACATGGAGGCATGACATGAGCTCTACTTCGATGGAGAGTGATGATTTGCATATATGAAGGGCCATGCAAAATTGCAACTCATTTGGATATGCCTAGCTTGTACTTCCTTCAGAACCACTGCCCTCAGACAGGAACTTTGGAAAATCATAATTAAATAATTACTATGAAAATGAGGTTTCACTTTGGCATGTGGCAATGATATGGACAGGAAAAGGTTTCCAAGGAGTTTGAGGTCAATTGGGAAAAGATAAATGGCACTTGCTTCACATTCTGCCATTTTGGGCAGAATAAGAAATGAATTATTTGAGCATGATGATAAACATGACAAATGAAATATTTTGCCATATTTGCGAAAGATGTGACCCAAACAATTTATGAGAATTATTTGGGAATTTTAGGAGTGATAGAAATATAGGTTGCTTCACAACCTAGGGCAAATTGGGTTATTCCTTTAATTGAAAAGGAATATTCTCAATAAAAAGAATATTGGGATTTGGGCTAGGATGAACATGACAGGGTCCAGGGAAGGATTTGGGAATGACAAGCCACTCTGGAAGCAAAGAAGAGGGCATCTTCTTCAGTTTCCAGACCACAAAGCCACAGAAAAAGAAAACTCAAGGAAAAACCTCGGAAAAACAAAAGAAAAAGAAAGGGCCAAAAATCAGGTTGTCACAAATATTTTCTCCTTTTCCAGCCCAGAATTCCAGCTACCGGGATTCTCCCTCTTCATGTAAACCTTGTAAAATAAGAGAGAAAAGGCATAAGTATTTTGACATAATGTGTAATAACAGCCCATAATGCAATAAATATTGATATAAAAGCATGATGCAAAATGGATGTATCAACTCCCCCAAGCTTAGACCTCGCTTGTCCTCAAGCGGAAGCCGATATCAAAAAATATGTCCACATGTTTAGAGGTAGACGTGTCGATAAAATAAAATACAGACATGAGGGCATCATGATCATTCTTAGAATAGCAACATATATATATATATATATATATATATATATATATATATATATATATTGTCATATGATTTCTTATGCTAAAGTAAAAAATCTATTCACAATGTCAAGTATGAATCAGAAACCTCATTGAAAACTAAAAAACTACGATCTCAGTCATTGAAGCAATTGCAATTTATCATAACATCGGAAAGAGTCAATATAAGAGCTTTTCAGCAAGTCCACATACTCAACTATCATTTAGTCTTTCACAATTGCTAACACTCACAGAATACTTATGGGTATGAAGTTTTAATCAGACACAGAGAAAGATAGGAGCTTATAGTTTTGCCTCCCAACCTTTTACCTCAAGGGTAATGTCAACAATAATAGTTTATGATAACCTACATCCGAGTGGATACATATATATCCGAATCTCTCCAACATATAGTGCTTGCCAAATGATAAAGTGTAAAAAGGAAAGGTGAAGATCACCATGACTTTTGCACAAGGTATAAGACAAAAATAAAAGATAGGCCCTTCGCAGAGGGAAGAAGAGGTTGTCATGTGCTTTTATAATTGGATGCACAAAATCTTAATGCAAAAGAATGTCACTTTATATTGCACTTGTGATAGGGACCTTTATTATGCAGTCCGTCGCTTTTATTTCTTCCATATCACAAGCTCGTATAAAGCTTATTTTCTCCACACTAATAGATCATACATATTTAGAGAGCAATTTTTGTTGCTTGCAACAGTGACAACTTACTTGAAGGATCTTATTCAATCCATAGGTAGATATGGTGGACTCTCATGGCAAAACTGGGTTTAAGGATATTTGGAAGCACAAGTAGTATCTCTACTTGGTGCAAAGAATTTGGCTAGCATAAGGGGGAAAGGCAAGCTCAACATGTTGGATGATCCATGACAATATAATTTATTTTGGATATAAGAAAACATAACCCATTACATTGTCTTCCTTGTCATATTTTAGCATGTCATATTTTAATGAGTGCTCACAATCATAAAAGATGTCCAAGATAGTATATTTATATGTGAAAACCTCTCTTTCTTTATTACTTCCTATTATTTGCAACGATGACCAAAACTATGTTTGTCAACTCTCAACAACTTTTATTCGTCATACTCTTTATATGTGAAGTCATTACTCTCCATAAGATCAATATGATCTCTTTATTTCTTTTTAGTCTTTATTTTTTTATTTTTTTCCCTCAAGATCATAGCAAGATAACTAAGGCCTCGACTCAAGACTAATCTTTATTATATATAGCTCACAGACTCGATTACATAGATAAGGATCAACACAAAAACTCAAAGCTAGATCATACTAAACTTTATTCTACTAGATCAAGATATAACCAAAAGGATCGAACTGAGAAAAATGGTAAATATAGAAGTGTGATGGTGATACAATACCGGGGCACCTCCCCCAAGGTTGGCAGTTTCCAAGGGGAGTGCCCATACCCGATACTCAGTTCTTCTTTGGTGGTGAAGAAGATGGTGGTGATGATGACAATTGTGCCTTCAACCTTTTCTTATTGTAGTTGAGGAGATCAATTTCCTCCTTTAAATCATCGACCTCCAACTCCAGCTTCAAGATCTTGTCACATAAATCTCCTTTGCCCTTCTGCCGAAAATGAGAAGGAATAGATCGGTTATTAGACTGGTTAGCCCTCTTAGGGAGACTGGACTTCTTGAACTTCACATGCATATCCCCAGGTTGAGGTAGAGGAACATCCTCCTCCTCTGAACTTGATTCATCGATCCTCATCAAATGAGCATCCTCCTCATCATCCGTAGTTCGACCATAAGGAGATAGGTCCCCATAGGTCTTTGGGTCAGCAATGAGATGTGAGACATAGCTCTCTCCGTCGGAGTCTTGAGATAACATCTTTCTCTATATCTGCTATAGAAACAACTCAAAACAAAAACAGAGGATTGTGTCATGGTACGGTGGTCAAAACCTTCGGGAGATTATATAATGAATTTTTACCGACTAAAAGAAGTATCGTGCAAGAAAACGGAGTCCGAAGGGCACACGAGGTGCCCACGTGGCAGGGGGTAGGGCGCGCCCTCCACCCGTGTGGATGCCTCGTGTCCTTTCCAGACTACTTCTTATTTTCCTACTTTCTTAAATACTCCAAATTGGAGAAAAAAATGCTATTAGAACTGTTTTGGAGTCGGTTTACTTACCGTACCACATACCTATTCCTTTTCGGAGTCTGAAACATTCTGGAAAGTGTCCCTTATGTACTCCTCCGAGGTTATAGTGTCAATAACATTGGTTTCAACATTTATGGGATTACCTGAGATATAATGTTTGATTCTTTGACCATTCACCACCTTCGGATTTGTGCCTTCGAAGTTGTTGATTTTTATGGCACCGGAATGATAGACCTCCTCGATAACGTCAGGAACTTCCCATTTAGAGAGGATTTTTCCTGCAAAAAATCTTAAACGTGAGTTGTATAACAGAACATAATCACCTACATTAAACTCACGCTTTTGTGTCCTTTTGTCACGCCATCTTGTAACTTTTTCTTTAAACAGTTTGGCATTCTCATAGGCCTGGGTTCTCCACTCATCAAGTGAGCTAATGTCAAATAGTCTCTTCTCACCGGCAAGTTTGAAATCATAATTGAGCTCTTTAATGGCCCAATATGCCTTATGTTCTAGTTCGAGAGGTAAGTGGCATGTGTTTCCATAAACCATTTTATACAGAGACATACCTATAGGATTTCTATATGCAGTTCTATAGGCCCATAATGCATGATCAAGTTTCTTGGACCAATTCTTTCTAGATCTATTAATAGTCTTTTGCAAAATTAATTTAATCTCTCTATTACTCAGTTCTACTTGACCACTAGACTATGGGTGGTATGGAGATGCAACTCTATGATTAACATCATACTTAGCAAGAATTTTACAAAAAGCACCATGAATAAAATGTGAACCACCATCAGTCATTAAGTATCTAGGGACTCCAAACCTTGGAAAAATAACTTCTTTAAGCATCTTAGTAGAGGTGTTATGATCAGCACTACTAGTTGGAATAGCTTCTACCCACTTAGTAACGTAATCAACATCAACTAAAATATGTGCATACCCATTAGAGGAAGGAAATGGCCCCATATAATCAAAGCGCCAAACATCAAATGGTTCAATAACAAGTGAATAGTTCATAGGCATTTCTTGACGTCTACTAATATTACCAATTCTTTGACATTCATCACAAGACAAGACAAACTTACGGGCATCTTTGAAAAGAGTAGGCCAATAAAAACCGGATTGCAATACTTTATGTGCAGTTCTATCTGCAGCATGGTGTCCTCCATACGCCTCGGAGTGACACTTGCGTAGGATATGTTCCTGTTCATGCTTAGGTACACAACGTCTAATAACACCACCTACTCCTTCTTTATAAAGGTGTGGGTCATCCCAGAAGTAATGTCTTAAATCATAGAAAACCTTTTTCTTTTGCTGGTATGTGAAACTAGGTGGTATAAATTTAGCAATAATGTAATTAGCATAATCGGCATACAATGGAGCAGTACGAGAAGCATTTATGACGACTAATTGTTCATCAAGAAAGCTATCATCTATAGGTAGTGGGTCATCAAGAACATTTTCCAACCTAGAAAAGTTGTCTGCAACGGGGTTCTCAGCTCCCTTTCTATCAATAATATGCAAATCAAATTCTTGTAGCAAGAGAACCCATCTAATAAGTCTAGGTTTAGCATCTTTCTTTTCCATAAGATATTTAATAGCAGCATGATCAGTGTGAATAGTTACTTTGGAATCAACAATATAAGGTCTGAACTTATCACAAGCAAATACAACTGCTAAAAAATCTTTTTCAGTAGTAGCATAATTTCTTTGGGCATTGTCTAGAGTTTTACTAGCATATTGGATAACATTTAATTTCTTATCAATTGTTTGTCCTAGAACAACACCTACATCATAATCACTAGCATAACACATAATTTCAAAGGGTAAATTCCAATCAGGTGGCTGAACAATAGGTGCAGAAATCAAGGCTTTCTTAAGTATTTCAAATGCTTCTACACAATCATCATCAAAGACAAAAGGAACATCTTTTTGTAAGGGATTAGTCACAAGCCTAGAAATTTTTGAGAAACCTTTAATGAACCTCCTATAAAAACTGACATGACCATGGAAACTTCTTATACCTTTAATGTCCTTAGGACACGACATCTTTTCAATAGCATCAACTTTAGCTTTATCAACTTCAATACCTCTTTCAAAAAATTTATGCCCCAAGACAATACCTTCATTAACCATAAAGTGGAACTTATCCCAATTCAAGACAAGATTAGTTTCTTCACATCTTTGCAAAACTTGATCAAGGTTGCTTAAGCAATCATCAAAAGAAGTTCCATACATAGAGAAATCATCCATGAAAACCTCAACAATCTTTTCACAAAAGTCAGAGAATATAGCAGTCATACATCTTTGAAAGGTAGCAGGTGCATTATATAAACCAAAAGGCATACATCTATAAGCAAAGGTACCGAAAGGGCAAGTAAAAGTGGTCTTTTCCCGATCCTCTTTTGACACAGGTATTTGAGAGAAACCAGAATAACCGTCTAGAAAGCAAAAATGTGTATGTTTGGATAATCTTTCTAGCATTTGATCAATAAAAGTTAAAGGGTAATGATCCTTTCTAGTAGCTTTATTTAATTTGCGGAAATCAATTACCATTCTATAACCTGTAACAATTCTTTGTGGGATCAATTCATCTTTATCATTAGGAACAACAGTAATACCTCCCTTCTTAGGGACACAATGGACAAGACTTACCCACTGACTATTAGCAACAGGATAAATTATACCTGCCTCCAGAAGCTTTAGTATTTCTTTTCCTACCACTTCTTTATCTTAGGATTTAACCGTCGTTGGTGATCAACAACCGCTTTAGCGTCTTTCTCCAATTTTATTTTGTGCTGGCATAGAGTGGGACTAATGCCCTTAAGAGCATCAAGAGTATATCCAATAGTAGCGTGGTGATTCTTTATAGTTTTCAATAATTTCTCTTCTTTCCTGCTCTGAAAGGTTAGCACTAATAATAACAGGATATATCTTCTTTTCATCAAGATAAGCATATTTAAGAGTATCAGGTAATGGTTTAAGCTCAAACACAGGATCACCCTTGGGTGGAGGAGTATCGATCCCCTAGAATTTCAAGAGGCAAGTTGTGTTTCAAAATAGGCCACTGTTTAAAGAATACTTCATCTATTTCCCTTCTTTCATTCATAAACATATCATTCTCATGGTCTAGCAAATATTGTTCTAAAGGATCATTAGGAGGCACGGCAATAGAAGCAAGACCAATAATTTCATCATTACTAGGCAATTCTTTATCATGGGGTTGTCTACGAAATTTAACAAAATTAAAATCATGAGACATATCCCCTAAACCAACAGTAACAATATCCTTTTTGCAGTCTATCTTAGCATTAACAGTATTCAAGAAGGGTCTACCAAATATAATGGGGAAAATTCATCTTGTGGGGAACCAAGAACAAGAAAATTAGTAGGATATTTAACTTTCCCACACAAGACTTCAACATCTCTAACAATCCCAATTGGTGAAATAGTATCTCTATTGGCAAGCTTAAATGTAACATCAATACCTTCTATCTCAGTAGGTGCAATATCATGCATAATTCTTCATATAAGGAATGAGGTATCGCATCGCACTAGCACCCATGTCACATAAGCCATGATAGCAACGATCTCCTATTTTAATAGAGACAACAGGTGTCGGTGTCAAAACCGGCGGATCTCGGGTAGGGGGTCCCGAACTGTGCATCTAGGCGGATGGTAACAGGAGGCAGGGGACACGATGTTTTACCCAGGTTTGGGCCCTCTTGATGGAGTTAAAACCCTACGTCCTGCTTGATTTATTCTTGATGATATGAGTATTACAAGAGTTGATCTACCACGAGATCGGAGAGGCTAAACTCTAGAAGCTAGCCTATGGTATGATTGTATGTTGTCCTATGGACTAAAACCCTCCAGTTTATATAGACACCAGATAGGGTTAGGGTTACACAAGGTCGGTTACAAAGGAGGATATATCCATATGCGTACTTCCTAGCTTGCCTTCCACGCCAAGTAGAGTCCTATCCGGACATGGGACGAAGTCTTCAATCTTGTATCTTCATAGTCCAACAGTCTGGCCAAAGGATATAGTCCGGCTGTCCGAAGACCCCCTAATCCAGGACTCCCTCAACAGGCATGCCTACAACAGGCCTATGTTTATTTTTAGTACCGGGTCTAGCAATTCTAGCACCTTCATCACAGAAGTAAATGACATGCCCATCAATATTATAGACCAAGAGATCTTTAACCATAGCAATACTAGGTTCAACTTTAATGTGCTCAGGGGGTGTAGGTGTAACATCCCAAATTTCCAATTTGGAATGTTATACATAGGTCCTCATATGCATATCATATTTCTTTTGCATTTTTGCTTTGCGATCCTCGAAATTCTAAGCAACTCAAGGACCCACGGAGAGAGTTGGGGATTTCACCGTTATCATATTTGAATTTTCTCAAATATCGAAACAAGGATCATTTCTGTTTTAATCATTTTCCTCTCCCGGAAAATATTTGATACTAAAAACTATATGAGAGGAGATAATATGACTTCTCCAAAATAAATGAAATATTGGAGGAAAATATTAAAATCAAATAAGTAATTTTATTTGGATTTTATTGCTATTTTATTGAATTAGAAAAAATATGCATTTTCAAAGTTTCATCTTTAGGCCAAGAAAATGTTCACTTTGTTCTAAATATTTTATTTAAATGGTGAAAATTTGTTTTGGCATTTTTAGATTTTTATTTTATTATTTAGACTTTTTCAGTGGAATCTGTTTTAAAAAAAACTCTTCGCGCGCCCGACTGGGCCAACGGCCCAGCCGAGCCGGGCCAGCGCCCCGCCTCGCCCCGATCGACTCCGACCGGGAGTCCGGCCGGTGCACGCCGCCGCCGAGTCCGAGGAGGACTCCTCTTCCTCGACCCCATCCCCAAACACCTCGCCCCCGGGCCATTATATGCCATCACCGCCGACCCCCACCACCACCACCCCGAGCAGCCCTGCTGCCGAGCCAAGCCGCCGCCCGCGCCCCACCCCGCCGCCGCCCCGCAACACCTCGCCTCCCCGGAGCCGCCACCCTGCCGCCGGAGCCTATCCGATCCGGATCCGCCGATTTTTTTCGATTTAGGTAAAAACCGATCGGTTTTTTAGAAACCCTAGATGCGTTTTTTTATTTTATCGGTTTGGTTTTTCTCGGCTTAGTTATTTAGAGGACGCCCGTCCGTTCATTCGTTTTTACGAACGCCATTCGCTGGTTAGGTCCAGACAGCGAACGTTCGTTCATTAGTTTCTTCTTTTTATTTTATTTTCTCGTCCAACTGCCACCCTGCCGCCGGAGTTACTTCTACGTTATGCTTATATCGCCATGCTATGCTCGTAGACGTGGATTGAGTTTGAGAGTATCTATGACAGATGTGAGATTTTTAATTAATGGTTAACTTAAGGTGGCTACTTAAACACACATCTGGGTGGATTGGTTGCGGGCACCTGGAGAATCCAGTGTTGTCCTAGGATATCCCAGAGTACCCGTGTGATCATCCTATGGTTTGCCACCCAGGCTCAAAGGGATCATAAGATTATTCATTCTAGAAACTTCCATGTGCAGCCACAGGCTATTATGGGCTCTAGCATAGTGGAATAAGTTGCATGACCTCTTCTAGTGGTAGGCTAGCAGATGTAGGGGATGTAGGTTGGTACGGTCTACCCGGGGTTAGAGTTAATGCTTCTGAAAGACTGTGTCTCGGTCATCCATTTCTCAAACACCATGTAGTGCGAGAAATCCAACGGAGGAGATCGATTCTTGTGGGGAAAAGTGCGCAAACCTCTGCAGAGTGTACAAACTAATCATGATTAGCCATGTCCCCGGTTATGGACATCTTGAGTATCTGGATCTCGGATTATCATATTGATCTCATCACTCTAATACTTAATTTGTTGGGTCGCTACAAGATGTATCAGAGCACACGCTGAATGTAGGACATGACCACTAAGATGAGCCATAGGTCACTCTTCTCTACTCATTTTTGACTCCTCTCCATTTTCTACTCTATAGGATGGAGGACACAAGGAATAAGTTTACACAGCCGGATGAAGACACACCTTTTTGAGGACACTTGAAGGAAGTCACTAGGTACCTGAACATTGGAATACCAAGCTTCACTAGGACCTACATCGCCACTTTACCAAAAGAGGAGCGTTGGATGATTCGAGTTCAAGTTCCCGGAAGGACATTCACGCCAGTAACTGAGCCCATAGAGTTTTCCTTTGATGCACCAACCTGGAGTCTAGGAAAGAGCATGGCAGCCCCATCGCCATAGGACACATCGGCGAAGTTTATCACAAGGATCTTAAGGATACTATCTACCAGATACGTGGGCACCGAGATGAGCAATGGGAGATGATCAGCACTAGGAAGGACAGGTCCATTGTAGCTTACGTCCAGGAGTTAAACCAACACATTCGTCGCCAGGAGAACCAAATGTGCGCAAGCATGATAGATTTAAAGAAGGTGATGACCAGGAACACGAAGCTAGAAGAGAAACTCAAGTCTACACACGACGAATATGAGGAAGAAATCACAATACTAGTGGAGATGAAAGACGACCTGACAAGGAAGCTAGGAGTATTCATGGGAGACCCTGTGCCAGGAGGAGATGACGACCATCCCAAGGACTACATCATCATCGATGACACCGACTCCGACCCCAGTGATGATGATTATGAAGACGAAGCTGGAGCAGATATCATGGAGTCTTCCATCGATCAAAATTTCTAGATGACCACCATATGATTAGTAGTATTTCCCCATGTAAATAGTATAGTCCGAGCACTGTAATGGTAGTTAGATCGATTGTATGCCCTTGTTTGAAATTGATTTGGTGTGATATGATTGTGTTTGACTCATGTGCATATGGGTAGTGCTTTCTCATTAGACCTCATTCTATTCTAATCTCTCCCCTCTAAACCCATCAGATGCCTCCGAGACGTGACCCTGGATTTGTCTTCCCACCAGAGGTCACTCAGTTGATCTGACAACAGAATACACTGATGCAGTTGCTAGTCCAGAACCAAGGCAACAACAACAATAACAACAACCCACCGCCACCCCCTTCAGTTGACAACTTAGCCCGCTTTCTAAGGTTGCAGCCATCGGTGTTTTCTAGTAGCACCAAGCCGATAGTTGCTGATGATTGGATATGCATGATTGGAAGGGAGTTGACCACTGCAGGTTGCACCGATGCTGAGAAGGTGTGATTTGCTGCACACCAATTGGATATACCTGCAGCCTCATGGTGGGGAAATTACATAGCCACTTTTCCTATAGCCAATGTCACATGGGAGCAGTTTCAGCAAGCATTCCGCACTGCTCATGTTTCAACTGGAGCTATGAGCATGAAGAAGCGTGAGTTTCACAACTTATGCTAGGGCAACCGTACTGTGGGGCAGTACGTGGGTGAGTTTAGCAAGCTAGCTCGTTATGCCCTAGATGACGTGGCCACCGATGCCGTGAAACAGGAGAAGTTTATGGAAGGAATGAATGATGAGATGAGTATGCAGTTAATGGTGGCAACATTCAACAACTACCAGGAGTTGGTAGATAAGGCTCTTATGATTGAAGGGAAACATGAGCAGATTGAGAGCCGCAAAAGGAAGACTGGACAAGGGAGGTACAATTTAGGAGCTCAACAGAAACCTCGTTTCACCCCGAACTCGGAGGATATACCCATAACCATGGAGGACATAACCACAATGGAGGAAGTTCGCATAACCACAGTGGCACCAAGAATGGAAACGGGAATGGAGCAGGCGGTAATCAGAATCACTCTAACCCAGCCACACCCGCCAAGAGGGACCTAAGTCATGTTACTTGCTTCAAGTGCGGGAAGACTGGACATTATGCCACTGAATGTCCTGAAGCAAAGAATGGAAATGGAAATGGAAGCTCTGGGAAGAAGCCCAACCCTTTCAACAAGGGACAAGTGAACCACGTGAACGTGGACGAGGTTGAAGAGCAGCCAGATGCAGTTATCGGTAAGTTTTTGGTTAAGTCATTTACCGCTCTCGTTGTTTTTGATACTAGTGCATCGCATTCATATATTTCAAGGGGATTTGTGGACAAGTTTAAGTTACCCACATTAGCCCTTAGGACACCCTTGCTAGTAAGCTCACCAGGTGCAGAGTATATGGCCAGCCGATGGTGTGAACGGTTACCCCTAAACATTGGCAGCCATGTTTTCCCCTCGGACCTAATAATTCTGGAGTCACAAGGATTGGACGTGATACTGGGTATGGATTGGCTATCTAAGTATGGAGGAAACATTGATTGTGCTAGTAGGTCAATTGTGCTCACCACCCCGGAGGGAAAAAGGATTAAGTATGTATCCAGGCATACACCAAAGAGGACTCACGTAAACCCCCTCACGGCGTTGTTCAAGAGGAGGTTCTTGTAGTGAAGGATTACCCGGATGTATTTCTAGAGGAACTACCAGGCATGCCACCGGATAGAGACATTGAGTTTTGATAGAGCTATTGCCAGGCACCGGACCCATATCGAAGAGACCATACCAGATGCCCGCAAATGATCTGGAGGAGATTAAGAAACAGATTAAGGAGTTATTGGAGAAAGGTTACATTCGATGAAGCTCGTCACCATGGTGAGCCCCAGTGCTCTTGGTTGAGAAGAAGGATAAATCTCTGAGAATGGTGGTTGACTATCGTGCACTAAATGAAGTGACGATCAAGAACAAGTACCCACTGCTGATGATCAATGATTTGTTTGACCAGCTGCAAGGAGCTAAAGTATTTTTCAAGATCGATCTACGATCAGGGTACCACCAACTGAAGATCCGAGAACAGGATATACCTAAGACAACTTTCACCACAAGGTACGGGCTATACGAGTACACGGTTATGTTATTTGGATTGACTAACGCCCCTTCCTATTTCATGAGTATGATGAATAAGGTGTTCATGGAGTTCTTGGATAAGTTTTTCATGGTGTTCATTGATGATATTCTGGTATACTCAAAGAATGAAGAGGAGCACAAGGAGCATTTGCGTTTAGTTCTCGAGAAGCTCGGGGAACATCAGTTATATGCCAAGGTCAACAAATGTGACTTTTGGTTGAAGGAAGTTGGATTCCTTGGACATGTTATATCAGGATAAGGTATAGAAGTAGACCCTACCAAGGTTCAGTCAGTCATTGAGTGGTTGGCACCCACCTCAGTTGGAGAGATCCACAGTTTTCGTGGACTCGCGGGATATTATCGGAGATTCATTGAGAATTTTTCAAAGATTATAAATCCCATGACAGAGTTGTTGAAGGACACCAAGTTCAAATGGACAGATAAATGTGAGGCAAGTTTTCAGGAGTTGATGAAACGTTTGACTACAGCCCCAGTGCTGATTCTGCTAGATATACGCAAGGATTTCCAAGTGTACTGCGACGCGTCTCGCTTAGGACTTGGAGGTGTACTTATGCAAGACGGAAGAGTTGTTTCGTATGCCTCACGTCAGCTTCGACCGCATGAGTTGAATTATGCCACGCATGATTTGGAGTTAGCAACAGTAGTGCATGCGCTCAAGACCTGGAGACATTTTCTTATTGGAAATCATTGTGACGTGTACATGGATCATAAGAGTTTGAAGTACATTTTCACACAGAAGGAGTTGAATCTCAGGCAAAGGAGATGGTTGGAGCTTATAAAGGATTATGATATGAAGTTGCACTATCATCCAGGCAAGGCCAATGTCGTAGCAGACACTTTGAGCCAGAAGAGTTACAGCAATACCCTCGTAAATAGAGGATTACCAACAGAGTTAGCTGAAGATCTCAAGGAGCTACGTTTGGAAATAGTCCCTAGAGGTTTTGTTGCAGCTTTAGAAATTCAGTCGACATTATTGGGAAAGATTCGAGAAGCTCGGAAGGATGACAAAGAAATTGCCGAGATAAAGGAGAAAATGAGCAAGGGAAAGGCCAAAGGTTTTCGAGAGGATGAGCACGACACCTTGTGGTTTGTGGACCGTGTTTATGTACCCAATAATGCAGAGATCAGGAAGTTGATACTTCAGGAGGCTCATGACTCGCCATACTCCATACACCCTAGAAACACCAAGATGTATTTGGATTTGAAGGAGCGTTTCTGGTGGACTGGTATGAAGAATGATATTGCCGAGTATGTAGCCGTATGTGATGTATGTCAAAGAGTGAAGGCAGAACATCATAAGCCAGCAGGATTACTGCAGCCTATGTTGATACCCGAATGGAAGTGGGATAAGCTTGGCATGGATTTTATCACCGGATTACCTAGGACCCAATCAGGATATGACTCTATCTGGGTAGTAGTTGATCGATTGACCAAAGTGGCTCACTTTATCCCAGTGAAAACCACCTATACAAGTGCGAAGTTGGCCAAGATATATATGACCAGGATCGTAATTCTGCATGGAGTTCCGAGGATTATCGTATCAGATTGAGGAACACAATTTACTTCAAAGTTTTGGCACCAGCTGCACCAGACTTTGGGAACCAGGCTAGAGTTTAGTACATCTTTTCATCCGCAGACAGATGGATAGACCAAGAGAGTCAATCAGATTCTGGAAGACATGGTGAGAGCTTGTGCGCTTGATTATGGATCTAGTTGGGATGACAATTTGCCTTACGGGGAGTTCTCATACAACAATAGCTACCAGGCCAGTTTGAAGATGGCACCTTTCGAAGCTTTGTGTGGAAGGAGGTGCAGGATACCGTTGATGTGGGATGAAGTTGGAGACCATCAGTTGTTTGGACCAGATTTAATTAAAGAGTCAGAAGAGAAGGTTAAGCTGATTCGAGACATACTGAAGGTAGATCAGTCCAGGCAGAAAAGTTATGCAAACTCAAAACACAAGGAGGTAGTTTATGAAATCGGAGATAGAGCCTATCTTCGTGTGTCACCTCTGTGAGAAGTTAAACGTTTTGGAGTCAAGGGAAAGTTAGCCCCAAGATTTGTAGGACCATACCGAGTTTTGGAACGTATGGGAGAAGTAGCCTACAAGTTGGAGTTACCCGAAGGACTCTCAAGAGTTCATGATGTCTTTCACGTTTCCCAGTTGAAGAAGTGCCATGCAGAGATGGCCGATATTCCTCTGAGAGATACAGTGCCCCTGGAAGCAATTCAGTTGGATAGTTATCTGACCTATGAGAAGAAACCTGTCAAGATTCTCGAGTTTGCTAGCCGAATCACACACAGTAAGGTTATCAAGTTTTGCAAAGTTCAGTGGAGCCACCATACCGAGGATGAAGCCACCTGGGAATGAGAGGATGATCTATGGAAAGACTACCCACACCTAATTCCTCCTGAATCTCGAGCACGAGATTCATCTTAAGGGGGGTACGTTTGTAACATCCCAAATTTCCAATTTGGAATGTTATACATAGGTCATCATATGCATATCATATTTCTTTTGAATTTTTGCTTTGCGATCCTCGAAATTCTAAGCAACTCAAGGACCCACGGAGAGAGTTGGGGATTTCACCTTTATCATATTTGAATTTTCTCAAATATCGAAACAAGGACCATTTCGGTTTTAATCATTTTTCTCTTCCCGAAAATATTTCATATTAAAAACTACATGAGAGGAGATAATATGACTTCTCCAAAATAAATTAAATATTGGAGGAAAAATATTAAAATCAAATAAGTAATTTTATTTTGATTTTATTGCTATTTTATTGAATTAGAAAAAATATGCATTTTTCAAAATTTCATTTTTAGGCCAAGAAAATGTTCACTTTGTTCTAAATATTTTATTTAGACGGCGAAAATTTGTTTTGGCATTTTTAGTTTTTTATTTTATTATTTAGGATTTTTCGGCGGAATCTGTTTAAAAAAACTCTTCGCGCGCCCGACTAGGCCAACGGCCCAGCCGAGCCGGGCCAGCGCCCCGCCTCGCCCCGGCCGACTTCGACTGGGAGTCCGGCCGGCGCACGCCGCCGCCGCCGTTGAGTCCGAGGAGGACTCCTCCTCCTCGACCCCATCCCCAAGCACCTCACCCCCCGGGCCTTTATATGCCGCCGCCGACCCCCCCCCACCAACCCCAGCAGCCCCGCCGCCGAGCCAAGCCGCCGTCGCTACTGCCCCACGCCGTGCCACCGCTCCCCACCACACGCCGCCCGCGCCTCACCCCGCTGCCACCCCACAGCGCCTCGCCTCGCCGGAGCCGCCACCCCACCGCCGGAGCCGCCGCCGTTTCCGATCCGAGCCGGATCCGCCGTTTTTCGGTTGAGGTAAAAACTGATCGGTTTTTTTAGAAACCCTAGATGTGGTTTTTATTTTATCAGTTCGGTTTTTCTCGACTTAGTTATTTAGCGGACACTCGTCCATTCATTCGTTTTTACGAACGCCATTCGCCGGTTAGGTCCAGACAGCGAACGTTCATTTGTTAGTTTTTTCTTTTAATTTTATTTTCTCGTCCAGGGACCAATCCGCGATTATTTCTATCGCAGATTAGCTACTAATCTTCAAACCCTCACCATTTCTTAACCGTTTGTCCAAATCCAGTGAAACCAACGCCAAAGTATTTGTCTCAAATCCCTCTATTTGTTTAATCAACTTAAACAAGGTTTTTGACAAAATAAAATTTGGTTGTAAGCAGATTTGATTTCGAAGTTTTTTTACCATAGTTTCAGTTCTATAGCTCCGATTCGATTGATTCTTTTTGCAGATCGAATCTCTTTAGTTGAGTTTTTTAGATTATATCTTCTTATTTGAGTTCTACCCGTGCATCTTTGCTTGATTTCTCATGTATGATATTGTTTGTTTGTGATAGAATTCCCGGAGTGCGTAGTGTGCTACTATGATTCACTAGGTTTTGCGGATCATCAGCAAGGCAAGTAACACTTTGATCATACTCTTTTCTTACCCAGTTTTTATGCATTAGTTTCAACCTCCAAACATTGCATTAGTAGGATCACTTAACATGTGGGTTTTGGGAAGTAGATGATGAGGTAGAACCTATTGCCCTTCTTATTTTCAAACCCTTGGGAGTTACTTCTACGTTATGCTTATATCGCCATGCTATGCTTGTAGATGTGGATTGGGTTTGAGAGTATCCATGACAGATGTGAGATTTCTAATTAATGCTTAACTTTAGGTGGCTACTTAAAGACACATCTGGGTGGATTGGTTGCGGGCACATGGAGAATCTAGTGTTGTCCTAGGATATCCCGGAGTACCCGTGTGATCATCCTATGGTTCGCCACCCAGGCTCAAAGGGATCATAAGATTATTCATGCTAGAAAATTCCGTGTGCAGCCACAAGCTATTACAGGCTCTAGCATAGTGGAGTAAGTTGCATGACCTCTTCTAGTGGTAGGCTAGCAGATGTAGGGGATGTAGGTTGGTACGGTCTACCCGGGGTTAGAGTTAATGCTTCTGAAAGACTATGTCTCGGTCATCCGAAACACCATGTAGTGCGAGAAATCCAATGGAGGAGATCGAGTCTTGTGGGGAAAAGTGTGCAAACTTCTGTAGAGTGTACAAACTAATCATGATTAGCCATGTCCCCGGTTATGGACATCTTGAGTATCTGGATCTCGGATTATCATATTGATCTCATTACTCTAATACTTAATTTATTGGGTTGTTAATTACTGTCTAATTGGGATTGAATTGGAGAAACCTTCTCAATGTTTAACAACTACCATGATAGTTAAATAAAATATATTCCTTTGTTGTAGGGAAAAATTGGCTTTTCTCAAAAAACATTATAACCATAGAGCCTCCACCAGCCATATATGCATGTAGTGATAGCATTTACCTATTCATTGTTCCACTGTGTTATTTTGCCAGCATATCCTATGTGCTGACCCATTTTCGAGCTGCAACATATCATGTTGCAAACTTTTCAGACGAAGAGTAAGGTGCGCTAGGTCATTTGTCGTGCACTCAACTATGCTGTTGGAGTTGATGGACTCACTTTATCTTCCAAGTCTTCCGTTGTTATCTTATTTAGATGGCCTTAAGCCATACTATGGTAATAAGTTCTCTTTTGAGACTTTCGATGTAATAAGTGTGTGATTGCTACTCTATTATAAATCCTTCGAAGTACTGTGTGTGTCAGCATTACCGATCCAGGGATGACACTTATGCACAGAGACTTGACCATCTGAGGTCGGGTCGCTAAAGTAGGTGTTATAGCATTACTCTCACGAACCACAGGTTAAACCTTAGCATGATCCTTTATTCTAACAGGGAAAGGTGGTTTCTCAATATAAGCGGTACGAACAATAGGATCAACATTATAAGTGATAGTCTTTTCTTCAACTTTAATAAGTTCAATTACTTTTACTTCAATGGGAGGATGATATTTAAACCACTTCTCTTTAGGGAGATCAACATGAGTAGCAAATGATTCATAGAAAGAAGCTACTATCTCAGAGTCAAGTCCATATTTAGTGCTAAATTCCTGAAAAGCATCGGTATCCATAAAAGATTTAACACAAACAAACTTAGGTGTTATACCAGACTCCTTTCCTTCGTCGAGTTCCCAATATTCAGAGTTGTGTTTAATTATTTCCAATAAATCCCGTCTGAATTCAATAGTCTTCATCATAAAAGAACAAGTACAAGAAGTATCGAGCATGGAGCGATTATTGAGAGAAAGCCGATCATAAATTTTTTGAATAATGATTTCTCTTGGGAGCTCATGTTTGGGGCATGAATATAACATGGACTTAAGCCTCCCCCAAGCTTGAGCGATACTTTCTCCTTTGCGAGGCCAAAAATTATATATATAATTACGATCATGATGAACCAGATGCATAGGATAAAACTTCTGATGAAATTCCAATTCCAATCGGTTGTAGTTCCATGATCCAATATCATCACATAGCCTAAACCATGTCGATGCCTTTCCCTTCAAAGATAAAGGGAAGACCTTCTTATTGATAACATCCTCGGGCTTACCTGCAAGCTTAAATAATCCACAAACTTCATCCACATAGATTAGGTGCATATCGGGATGTAATGTTCCATCTCCTATAAAAGGATTAGGTTGCAGTTTCTCTATCATACCCAAAGGAATTTCAAAGTAAACATTTTCAGTAGGTTGAGGAGCAACTCTTTTCTCTACTGGGCGGGGTGAAGATACCCCGAACAAGCCCCTCAAAGGATTATTTTCCATAGTAACAAGTGACAGTAAATTCCAGCACACTATATAAATTTTTCCTTACCAAATTCCACCTACCAAAGGCGCTTCACTCCCCGGCAACGACGTCAGAAAATATCCTTGATGACCCACAAGTATAGGGGGTCTATCGTAGTCCTTTTGATAAGTAAGAGTGTCGAACCCAACGAGGAGCAGAATGAAATGACAAGCAGTTTTCTGTAAGGTATTCTCTGCAAGCACTGAAATTATCGGTAACCGATAGTTTTGTGATAAGGTAATTCATAACGAGTAACAAGTAACAAAAGTAAACAAGGTGCAGAAAGGAGGCCCAATCCTTTTTGTAGCAAAGGACAAGCCTGGACAAACTCTTATATAAAGGAAAGTGCTCCTAAGGACACATGGGAATTATTGTCAAGCTAGTTTTCATCATGCTCATATGATTTGCGTTTGTTACTTTGATAATTTGATATGTGGGTGGACCGGTGCTTGGGTACTGCCCTTACTTGGAAAATCATCCCACTTATGATTAACCCCCTCGCAAGCATCTGCAACTACGAAAGAAGAATTAAGGTAAACCTAACCATAGCATGAAACATATGGATCCAAATCAGCCCCTTACAAAGCAACACATAAACTAGGGTTTAAGCTTCTGTCACTCTAGCAACCCATCATCTACTTATTACTTCCCAATGCCTTCCCCTAGGCCCAAACAATGGTGAAGTGTCATGTAGTCGACGTTCACATAACACCACTAGAGGAAATACAATATACATCTCATCAAAATATCGGACGAATACCAAATTCACATGACTACTTATAACAAGAGTTCTCCCATGTCCTCAAGAACAAATGTAACTACTCACAAATCATATTCATGTTTGTAATCAAAGGGGTATTAATGTGCATAAAGGATCTGAATATATAATCTTCCACCAAAATAAACCAACTAGGATCAGCTATAAGGAGTAATCAACACTACTAGCAACCCACATGTACCAATCTAAGGTTTTGAAACAAAGATCGGATACAAGAGATGAAATAGGGTTTGAGAGGAGATGGTGCTGGTGAATATGTTGATGGATATTGACCCCCTCCCGATGAGAGGATCGATGGTGATGATGATGGTTACGATTTCCCCCTCCCGGAGGGATGTTTCCCTAGCAGAACAGCTCCGCCGGAGCCCTAGATTGGTTCCACCAAGGTTCCGCTTCGAGAGGGTGGCGCTTCGTCCCGAAGGCTTCCTTCTGATTTTTTTCAGGGAAAGAGACACCTTATACCAGAAGATTGGCATCGGGGGGCTTCCAGGTGGCCCACGAGGCAGGGGGCGCACCCAGGGGGTAGGGCGCGCCCTCCACCCTCGTGGACGGTGGGTGGCCCCCCTCCGGTGCTTTCTTCGCCCAATATTTTTAATATATTCCAAAACTGACTTTCGTGGAGTTTCAGGACTTATAGAGTTGTGCAGAATAGGTCTCTAATATTTGCTCCTTTTCCAGCCCAGAATTCCAGCTGTCGGCATTCTGCCTCTTCATCTAAACCTTGTAAAATAAGAGAGAAAAGGCATAAGTATTGTGACATAATGTGTAATAACAGCCCATAATGCAATAAATATCGACATAAAAGCATGATGCAAAATGGACGTATCACGCCTGCGCAACCAAGAGGAGGCTCCAGAGGGCTCCAGTGCACCCCAACGCAGGACCAAGTCAACGGCCACCAAGACCAAGGAGTCTACAATGGGCATGGATGAGATTCCTCTAGCCAAGTTTATTTCTCGCAGGAGGATCAACCCCTATGTGAAGCCCCATGAGAACTTCCGGGGGAATGATCTGTTTTGGACCAAGCAACATAATCTTATCTTCTTGGATGTGACCAAGGCCAAGCAGAACATCTACATGGACGTGCACTGAATGGACATGGTTCATATGAGGCAGGATAATCACCGGGAATATTTTGGTGAGGCTTTGGACCTGGTGGAGCAATTTGGCATTGAGGACTTGCTCACGTTTCACTTGGACTATGACCCAGAGATTTTGGGTCAGTTCTTTGCGTCGGTCCACTTCCATACTGATGAGGAACCTTGACGTGGATGACCAATGGGAAAAGGATGACTGCTAAGTGGAAGGAGTTCATGGCGCTGCTGTATGTTCGTGATGAGGGGCTCAATACGCCTGTTGATGTCCACCCTCATGCCAACACTGAGTCGGCCAACAAGGACAAGCTTCAGCTGTACCTTGTTGAGAAGAAGCTTGGCACTGACAAGAAGACCTGGGTGCTGAATCCATTCCTTGACATCATGCACCGGATCTTCCGCAACTCCCTCTTTCCACGCATTGGTGAAAATGATAAGGTGCATGCTTATCTTGTGGACGTGATGCTCATTTGTGAGAAGGCGCATCTCCATCAGACAGAACCACTTGATGTCTCACATATCATGTGGTGTGAGCTGCAGTTTTCCGTGGTCAACTGTAAGGTGCCCATCTATGGACCTTACCTGCATCTCTTGATCTCAAAGACTTGGGAGCAGCTCTTTCCCAATGGAGAGTTTGTTGCCCCCAACTGGATTCGTCATGAGCCCATCAAGCTCCGCATCAAGAGAAAGTGGGCTAACACCACTACCAAGGTTGATGCTGCTAGGACGAATGCGTATGAGGACAGTTCTGATGGATACACTCCTCCATCATCTGATCCCACTTGGGCTAAGAAGCTGAAGAACAAGATGAAGGCTCTGTTCTGCATGCAGGCCAAGGGACAGTACAAGTCCCATGTTGCTCAGAAGGAGAGTCGCCGGCGCGACAAGAGGATCTTGAGGACGTTCGACGAGCACGTGTCGAGCAGGTCCGAGAGGGTCATCACTCCTAAGGCTGCCTGATTGGCGAAGCAGGGCTACCAGTGGACGGAGTCAGAGGAGGAGACCATTCCCGCTGCCGAGACCGACGAGGAGCGTGATGATTGATCACTGCAGCTGAGCTACCACTTGTGTCGTAGGCGCCCTCTTTGCCTTTTTGGTGTCTCAATGCCAAAGAGGGAGGGAGTGTAGGATTTGTCGAGTCTTGTGTCGTGTCTTGTTTCGCTTTGTCGCTTTGCTTTCGTTCTGTTGAACCTCGTTTGCTTTGGTTTGGTGTGTGCTCATGAGACCTGGTTCCCTATCATATGGTGTAAGACATATGCACTCTAGCTTATTTTATTATCTTTCATGCTTAGTAGCTTGTGAGCCTATGCTATCTTGTGGCCTTTACTTTATGCTCATATTCATTACCTTGCATCCTTGCTTAGTGTTAGTTATATTGTTGCAAGATATGCCTCGTCTATAAAATATAGGGGAGTGTTGATCCTAGTATGTGTGCCGTGCAATCCAAAGCATCTCTCTAGAGAGCACACATCTAGGGGGAGCCCATCTATATTCTATAGATGTTGGGTTTGCCTATGTTTCATTTTATATCCCTATGTGCAAATCCTGTATTGTCATCAATCCACCAAGAAGGGGGAGATTGTAAGGACATATTTATCCCTAAGTGGTTTTGGTGATTGATGACAATGCTTTTGCGGACTAATCGTGTGCATTGAGCATTTCAGATATCTCATGTTTAGGAACAAGACGATTCGTTGCCCCTTGGAGTCTAGTGAAGGCGGAGTTTTTCCCTACGTTTCTTTTCGGTGGATTTGAGTCGTAGGAAATGATGGTAGCTGGAACTACGTCGGTATTTCCCTGGACAGGGAGGGATGATGTAGCACAATGATGGTAGGTATTTCCCTCAGTTATGAAACCAAGGATCGAACCAGTAGGAGAACCAAGCAACACAACGTAAGCAGCACCTGCACACGAATAACAACACCTCACAACCCGACGTGTTAAAGGGGTTGTCAATTCCTTCCGGGGTATGGCTCCTCAAGATAGGCAAACGGACGTGAGGTAAATTGTAGTAGATTGATAGATCGAACGCCAAATAAAATAAATTGCAGCAAGGTATTTTTGGATTTTTGGTTTAATAGATTTGAATAAAAATGCAAAGGAAAAGTAGATCGCAAGGCAAATATATGAGAAAGGAGACCCGGGGGCCGTAGGTTTCACTAGTGGCTTCTCTCTCGAAAAATAGCAAACGGTCGGTACACAAATTACTGTTGGGAAATTGATAGAACTTCAAATAATTATGATGATATCCATGCAATGATCATTACATAGGCATCACGTCCAAGATTAGTAGACCGACTCCTGCCTGCATCTACTACTATTACTCCACACATCGAACCGCTATCCAGCATGCATCTAGTGTATTAAGTTCATGGAAAAACGGAGTAATGCAATAAGAATGATGACATGATGTAGACAAGATCCGTTTATCTATATGGAAGTAGATATAGATATCATCTTTTTATCCTTAGTGGCAACGATACATACATCTCGGTTCCCTTTCTGTCACTGGGATAAGCACTATAAGATCAAACCCACTACTAGGCATCTCTTCCCATTGCAAGATAAATAGATCAAGTTGGCCAGACAAAACCCAAATGTCGGAGAAGAAATACGAGGCTATAAGAGATCATGCATAAAATATATAAAAAACTCAAATACTTTCATGGATATAAAAACGTGGATCTGATCATAAACTCGAAGTCCATCGATCCCAACAAACACACCGCAAAAAGAGTTACATCATATGGATCTCAAAGAGACCATTGTATTGAGGATCAAGAGAGAGAGAGAGATGAATCCATCTAGCTACTAACTACGGACTCGAAGGTCTACAAAGAACTACTCACGCATCATCGGAGAGGCACCAATGGAGTGGTGAACCCCTCCGTGATGGTGTCTAGATTGGATCTGGTGATTCTGGACTCTGCGGTGGCTGGATGAATATTTCATTGACTCCCCTAGGGTTCAGGTATTTTTGGGTATTTATAGAGCAAAGAGGCGGTCCGGGGGGCACCCGAGGTGGGCACAACCCACCGGGGCGCGCCAGGCGCACCCTGGTGGGTTGTGCCCCCTCGGGGCACCCCCCAGGTGCACCCAGGGCCCATTGCCTTCCTTCTGGCCCATAGAAAATCTCCATAAAGTTTTGTGGCATTTGGACTCCGTTTGATATTGATTTTCTGCGATGTAAAAAACATGAAAAAACAACAACTGTCACTTGGCAGTATGTCAATAGGCTAGTACCAAAAAATAATATAAAATGACTATAAAATGATTATAAAACATCCAAGATTGATAATAAAACAACATGGAACAATCAAAAATTATAGATACGTTGGAGACGTATCAGCATCCCCAAGCTTAACTCCTACTCGTCCTCGAGTAGGTAAGTGATAAAAAAGAATTTTTGATGGGGAGTGTTGTTCATCAAGTCATATCATATTCTTTTCTTTATAGCATGGACATTTGGACTTTTATGTGATTCAAAGCAATAGTCTAGTTTTGACATAATAATTTAGATACTCAAGCATGTCAACAATCAACCATGTCTTTCAAAATATCAATGCTAAATAAGTTATCCCTAGCCCATCATGCTCAAACATTGATCCATTCATGAAACACACTCGAATATTAACTACACCCAATACTTGAGCACGATCATATTGCCTACTAGTTGGTGCTTTTATGAGAGAATATGGAGACTCAAATTTGAAAGTAAAAATTGCATAAAGTAAAAGATAGGCCCTTCGTAGAGGGAAGTAGGGATTTGTAAAGGTGCCAGAGCTCAAAGCGAAAATATTTAGATAAAAACATTTTGGGAGGTGTATCCATCCCACCAACGAAAACGACTTAGAGTTCCCAATACTTTCCATGCTTAGATATATCATAGGCGGTTCCCAAACAGAAAATAAAGTTTATTCCTTTTCCACCATAACTTTCACTTTCCATGGCTAACCGTATCCACGGGTGCCCTCCATACCAACACTTTCCAAGGAATTTATTATTTGACAACATAAAGTAAATTCATTTCTTTTTGCATTTCGGGACTGGGCATCCCTAATACCTTTGCCTTACTCTCGTGCAATGTTAAGTGAATAAACACTCATCTTGAGAATAACACATCTAGCATGGAAAATATTAGCCACCCCTCACCGCTCCGCGAGCGAAACAAACACACAAAAGAGAAGTTTATTTTGAAAATTAGAGATGGCACATGCAAATTTTCTTAGAACGGCAAAGGAATACCGCATATAGGTAGATATAGTGGATTCATGTGGCAAAACTGGTTTAAAGGATTTTGGATGCACAAGTAGAGGTCATATTTAGTGCAAAATGAAGGCTAGCAAAAAGATTGAGAAGCGACCAACCAAGAAACGAATAATCTCATAAGCAAGCATTAAGCATAATTAATAACGAATAATGCACCACAAGTAGGATATAATTTTCATTGCATGATTATTGACTTTCATGCATGCATAGGGAATCACAAACCTTAACACCAATATTCCTACTAGAGAACAAGTACTTATCAACATGACTCACATATCAAATCATCATATCTCAAAACAATTACTAAGAATCAAGTTTATTTTTTCCAATGATCTTCATGACATTTTCTTTTACTTTATCCTTCTTGGATATCTATCACTCTGGCACTAATTTTCATGTGTTACTTTTCATAAGCTCAAACAAATATAAGTGAAGATCATGAGCATAACAAATTTTCTTTCTCTCAAAATAATTTAAGTGAAGCAAGAGAGAATTTCTTCAAAATTTTACTAACTCTCAAACAAATGTAAGTGAAGCAAGAGAGTATTTCTTCAAAAATAACAAAGCACACCGTGCTCAAAAAGATATAAGTGAAGCACTAGAGCAAGTCCTAGCTCATAAAAGATTTAAGTGAAGCATGGAGAGTAATTCTAACAAATCATGAAATAATTTTGGCTCTCTCAAATAGGTGTGTCCAGCATGGATTGATTTCTTAAAACACAAAATAAAACAAGAAAAGACACATATCATACAAGACGCCTCAAGCAAAACACATATCATGTGACCAATAAAAATATAGTCTCGAGTAAAATACCGATAGTTGTTGGAAGAAAGCGGGGATGCCACTCAGGGGCATCCCCAAGCTTAGTTGGTTGCTCATTCTTGAATAATATCTTGGGATGCCGGGGCATCCCCAAGCTTAGGCTCTTACATCCTTCCTTCATCCATCGTAAGATAACCCAAAACTTGAAAACTTAAATCACACAAAACTCAACAAAGCCTTCATGAGATCCGTTAGTATAAGAATAATAAACCACTACTATAAGTGTTATATAAAACCAATTCATATTTTGTTTTTGTATTATATATACTGTATTCCGACTTTTCTATGGCAAAAACTCATCAAAGAAAACCATAGAGCCATCAAAATAAGCACACAACACAAAGAAAATAGAATCTGTAAACACATAACAGTCTGTAGCAGTCTGACTATTTCGAATACTTATGTAACTCAAAAAACTCTGAAAAAATAGGACAACCTGAGAAATTTGTATATTGATCTATTGCAAGTGTAATGGGTATTTTATCGCTCTCTGGTAAAAAATGAAAATTAATTTGTGAGCGTAAAAGTTTCTGTTTTTTCAGCAAGATCAAACAACTATTGCCCAAGAAGATCCTAAAGGCTTTACTTGGCACAAACACTAATTAAAACATAAAAAACACAATTATAACAGTAGCATAATTTTTCTCACACTCAAGAATAGAAAGCGAAAAGCAAAAATGAATTTTATTCATTGGGTTGCCTCCCAACAAGCGCTATAGTTTTACGCCCTTAGCTAGGCATAAAGGAAGGATCTAAGTTTTGTATCTTTCTTCTTATTAATTTTCTTGGGGGTACTTTTATCAGGAGGTTTTGTAAACACAACATAAAACATATTATCCATAGATACTTTAGCATTCCTTAGTTAATTTTCATCATAACCCCTTTGATTTCCCGCTATAATCCAAGAATAGTGTTGATTAACATTATTAAAAACTTTTTGGATTATATCTAGAACGGGGACCTCCTTTTTAAGATTCTCATCAAAGATCTTATTATGCCCAAGCAAATGCCTTAGTGCATAGTCACTATTGTAAAGAATTTTGTCTATCACGGGATTTTCACAATTCATACCATAAAAATCAAAGATTTCCCTAGCTTCCCGAATTATGTAGTCAAACTCGTTCACAAGAACGAGAGTGGCCAACTTTTTGGCTCTAGGATTCTTTATTTCGGGAAGCTCAAAAAACAATATTTGCAAAGTAGGATGAGTGCGGATAAATTTGCTTTAAAGTTTCATAACTAGTGCTGAAATAGCATCCGCATAAGATCTAGTAGTTTTAAGTATAGGAGCATCATCAAGACTCAAATTTCCAACACAGTTGAAGAATTCTTGGATACGTTCTTTTCCCATAACGTTCCCTTGCCCCAAGATACAAGTTTTAACATCCAGATTGCCTACACGTCCAATCTTAGGAGTCAGGCCATCATCTGTTGTTGCCATTCCGAAATCCCTCATGGTAGCAAGCAAAGGATAGATCCAACGAGAAAACGGCGAACGGAAAAGGAGAGGCGAATAAAACGCCAAATTTTTGTGAAGTGGGGGAGAGAAAAATGAGAGGCAAATGGCAAATAATGTAAATTGCGAGGAGACAGGATTTTGTGATTAGGAACCTGGTTTATGTTGAAGATCCTCCCCGGCAATGGCGCCAGAAATTCTCCTTGATGGTAGCGGGAACTAAGTCGGTATTTCCCTGGAGAGGGAGGGATGATGTAGCACAACGAGGATAGGTATTTCCCTCAGTTATGAAACCAAGGTATCAAACCAGTAGGAGAACCAAGAAACACAACATAAGCAGCACCTTCACACAAATAACAACACCTCGCAACCCGACGTGTTAAATGGGTTGTCAATCCCTTCCGGGGTACGGCGCCTCAAGATAGGCAAACAGACGTGAGGTAAATTGTAGTAGATTGACAGATCAAACGCCAAATAAAATAAATTGCAGCAAGGTATTTTTGGATTTTTGGTTTAATAGATCTAAATAAAAATGCAAAGGAAAAGTAGATCGCAAGGAAAATATATGAGAAAGAAGACCCGGGGGCCGTAGGTTTCACTAGTGGCTTCTCTCGGGAAAAATAGCATCCACGCAATGATCATTACATATGCATCATGTTGAAGATTCGTAGACCGACTCCTGCCTGCATCTACTACTATTACTCCACACATCGACCGCTATCCAGCATGCATCTAGTGTATTAAGTTCATGGAAAAACAGAGTAATGCAATAATAACGATGACATGATGTAGACAAGATCTGTTTATCTATATGGCGGTAGATATAGATCTCATCTTTTTATCCTTAGTGGCAACGATACATACGTGTCGGTTCCCTTTCTGTCAATGGGATCAAGCACCGTTAGATCGAACCCACTACCGGGCACCTCTTCCCATTGCAAGATAAATAGATCAAGTTGGCCAGACAAAACCCAAATATCGAAGAAGAAATACGAGGCTATAAGAGATCATGCATAAAAGAGATCAAAGAAACTCAAATACTTTCATGGATATAAAAACATAGATCTGATCATAAACTCAAAGTTCATCGATCCCAACAAACACACCGCAAAAAGAGTTGCATCATATGGATCTCCAAGAGACCATTGTAGTGAGGATCAAGAGAGAGAGATGAAGCCATCTAGATACTAACTACGGACCCGAAGGTCTACAAAGAACTACTCACGCATCATCGGAGAGGCACCAATGGAAGTGGAGAACCCCTCCGTGATGGTGTCTAGACTGGATCTGGTGATTCTGGACTCTGCGGCGGCTGGATGAATATTTCGTCGACTCCCCTAGGTTCTGGTATTTTTGGGGTATTTATAGAGCAAAGAGGCAGTCTGTGGGGCACCCGAGGTGTGCACAACCCACCAGGGCGTGCCTGGGCCTCCTGGCGTGCCCTGGTGGGTTGTGCCCCCCTCGGGGCACCCCCAGGTGCAACCAGGGCCCATTGCCTTCCTTCTGGCCCATAAAAAATCTCCGTAAACTTTCTTGGCATTTGGACTCCGTTTGATATTAATTTTTTTGTGATGTAGAAACCATGGAAAAAATAGCAACTGGCACTTGGCACTATGTCAATAGGTTAGTACCAAAAAATGGTATAAAATGACTATAAAATGATTATAAAACATCCAAGATTGATAATAAAATAGCATGGAACAATCAAAAATTATAGATATGTTGGAGACGTATCAGGAAAACCGTACTATTAAGAGGGGGTCTGCTTTGGAAAGATTTGGGTTGAAACATCACGTACACGTATGCTCCTTTTTGCACCATGATACGTCTCCAACGTATCTATAATTTTTGATTGTTCCATGCTAGTATATTATAAACCTTGGATGTTTTATATGCCTTTATATGCTATTTTATATGATTTTTGGAACTAACCTATTAACCTAGAGCCCAGTGCCAGTTTCTGTTTTTTTCCTTCTTTTAGAGTATCGCAGAAAAGGAAAATCAAACGGAGTCCAATTGACCTGAAACTTCACGGAACTTATTTTTGGAAGGAAAGCAACCCGGGAGACTTGGAGTCCACGTAAGGGAAGCAACAAGGAAGCCACGAGGCAGGGGGCGTGCCCACCCCCCTGGGCACGCCCTCCACCCTCTTGGGCCCCTTGTGGCTCCCCTGACGTATTTCTTCCGCCTATATATACCCATATACCCTAAAACGATCGGGGAGCACAATAGATCGGGAGTTCCGCCGCCAGAAGCCTCCGTAGCCACCGAAAACCAATCTAGACCCGTTCCGGCACCTTGCAGGAGGGGGCAATCCCTCTCCGGTGGCTATCTTCATCATCCCGGTGCTCTCCATGACAAGGAGGGAGTAGTTCTCCCTCGGGGATGAGGGTATGTACCAGTAGGTATGTGTTTGATCTCTCTCTCTCTCTCTCTCTCTCTCTCTCTCTCGTGTTCTTGAGGTGATACGATCTTGGTGTATCGCGAGCTTTGCTATTATAGTTGGATCTTATGATGTTTCTTCCCCCCTCTACACTCTTGTAATGGATTGAGTTTTCCCCTTTGAAGTTATCTTATCGGATTGAGTGACAATGGGATATCACGTGATTCACTTGATGTATGTTTTGGTGATCAACTTGCGGGTTCCGCCCATGAACCTATGCATAGGGGTTGGCACACATTTTCGTCGTGATTCTCCGGTAGAAACTTTGGGGCACTCTTTGAGGTTCTATGTGTTGGTTGAATAGATGAATCTGAGATTGTGTGATGCATATCGTATAATCGTACCCACGGATACTTGAGGTGACATTGGAGTATCTTGGTGACATTAGGGTTTTGGTTGATTTGTGTCTTAAGGTGTTATTCTAGTACGAACTCTAGGGCTGTTTGTGACACTTATAGGAATAGCCCAACGGATTGATTGGAAAGAATAACTTTGAGGTGGTTTCATACCCTACCATAATCTCTTCATTTGTTCTCCTCTATTAGTGAATTTGGAGTGACTCTTTGTTGCATGTTGAGGGATAGTTATATGATCCAATTATGTTATTATTGTTGAGAGGACTTGCACTAGTGAAAGTATGAACCCTAGGCCTTGTTTCAACGCATTGCAATACCGTTTACACTCACTTTTATCATTAGTTACCTTGCTGTTTTTATATTTTCAGATTACAAATACTCATATCTACTATCCATATACCACTTGTATCACCATCTCTTCGCCGAACTAGTGCACCTATACAATTTACCATTGTATTGGGTGTGTTCGGGACACAAGAGACTCTTTGTTATTTGGTTGCAGGGTTGTTTGAGAGAGACCATCTTCATCCTATGCCTCCTATAGATTGATAAACCTTAGGTCATCCACTTGAGGGAAATTTGCTACTGTCCTACAAACCTCTGCACTTGGAGGCCCAACAACGTCTACAAGAAGAAGGTTGTGTAGTAGACATCAAGCTCTTTTCTGGTGCCGTTGCCGAGGAGGTTAGTGCTTGAAGGTATATCTTTAGATCTTGCAATCGAGTCTTCTAGTTTCTTGTTTTATCACTAGTTTAGTTTATAAAAGAAAACTATAAAAAAATGGAATTAAGGGTGCCTCATATGCTTCATCTTTTTAATATCTATCATGAAAATAAGGATTCCAATAATTGTGCTCAAGTGCTATAGGAAGAATGCATTAGAATGTTTGGCATTAAATCTTTGAATGATGAGCATGATTGCAGTGTTGTTAGTATGAATTCCTTGAATATCTATGATGCTAATGATATGCAAAGCCACAAGCTTGGGGAAGCTATGTTTGATGAAGATGATATTTTTTGTGGCCCAAGTTTTGATGCGCAAATTTATTATGATGAAAGTATGCCTCCTATTTATGATGATTATATTGATGAAAGTGGATTTGGAGAGGTCATGACTTTATTTAGAGATGAATCCACTATTTCGGAAGAGGTTCCAATTGATTATGAGAAAAAGTTGCTATCTATGATGATTATTGTGATGGCTTGTATGCTATAAAGAATAATGATATCCATGAAACTTGTCATCATGATTTTAGTTTTCAATTGGATTATGCATCACATGATAATTATTTTGTTGAGTTTGCTCCCACTACTATTCAAGAGAAGAAATTTGCTTATGTAGAGAATAATAAAATTTCTATGCTTGTAGATCATGAAAAGAATGCTTTAGGTGCTGGTTATATTGTTGAATTCATTCATGATGCTACTGAAAATTATTATGAGGGAGGAATATATACTTGTAGCAATAATATCAAGTTTCCTCTCTATGTGCTTAAAGTTTTGAAGTTATGCTTGTTTTACCTTCCTATGCAAGTTGATTCTTGTTCCCACAAGTTGTTTGCTCATAAAATCCCTATGCATAGTAAGTGGGTTAGACTTCAATGTGCTAGTCATATTATTTATGATGCTCTCTTTATGTTTCAATTCATATCTTTTATGTGAGCATCATTGAAATCATCATGCCTAGCTAGGGGCGTTAAAAGATAGCGCTTGTTGGGAGGCAACCCAATTTTATTTTTGTTCCTTGCTTTTTTCTCCTGTTTAGCAATAAATAATTTATCTAGCCTATGTTTAGATGTGTTTTTATTGTTTAATTAGTGTTTGTGCCAAGTAGAACCATTGGGAAGACTTGGGGAAAGTCTTGTTGATCTTGCTGTAAAAAACAGAAACTTTAGCACTCACGAGAATTACTGACATTTTTTATTGGAGAGTGCTATTTAGTTAATTATTTTTGATGATGATTAATAGATAAATGCCTCACGTACAGCAATTAATTTGAGAATTTTATGAGTTCCAGAAGTTTGCGTTAGTTACAGATTACTACAGACTGTTCTGTTTTTCACAGATTATGTTTTTCGTGTGTTGTTTGCTTATTTTGATGAATTTATGGCTAGTAAAATAGTTTATAAACCATAGAGAAGTTGGAATACATTAGGTTTAACACCAATATAAATAAATAATGAGTTCATTACAGTACCTTGAAGTGGTGTTTTGTTTTCTTTCGCTAACGGAGCTTACGAGTTTTCTGTTAAGTTTTGTGTTTTGAAGTTTTCGAGTTTTGGGTAAAGATTCGATGGACTATGGAATAAGGAGTGGCAAGAGCCTAAGCTTGGGGATGCCCAAGGCACTCCAAGGTAATATTCAAGGACAACCAAGAGCCTAAGCTTGGGGATGCCCCGGAAGGCATCCCCTCTTTCGTCTTCGTTCATCGGTAACTTTACTTGGAGCTATATTTTTATTTACCACATGATATGTGTTTTGCTTGGAGCGTCAATTTATTTTGTTAGGATTTGCTTTCTGTTTGAATAAAATACCAAGATCTGAAATTCTTTAATGTTAGAGAGTCTTCATATAGTTGCATAATTGTTTGACTACTCATTGATCTTCACTTATATCTTTCGGAGTAGTTTGTCATTTGCTCTAGTGCTTCACTTATATCCTTTTAGAGAACGGTGGTGGTTTTATTTTATAGAAATAGATGAACTCTCATGCTTCACTTATATTATTTTGAGAGTCCTAAACAGCATGGTAATTTGCTTTGGTTATGAAACTAGTCCTATTATGATGGGCATCCAAGAGGGATATAATAAAAACTTTCATATAGAGTGCATTGAATACTAAGAGAAGTTTGATGCTTGATGATTGTTTTGAAATATGGAGGTAATAATATCAAAGTAGTGCTAGTTGAGTAGTTGTGAATTTGAGAAGTGCTTGTTTTTAAGGTTGCAAGTCCCGTAGCATGCACGTATGGTAAACATTATGTAACAAATTTGAAACATGGGGTGTTCTTTGATTGTCTTCCTTATGAGTGGCGGTCGGGGACGAGCGATGGTATTTTCCTACCAATCTATCCTCCTAGGAGCATGCGCGTAGTGCCGAGGTTTTTGATGACTTTTAGATTTTTTCAATAAGTATGTGATTTCTTTATGACTAATTTTGAGTCCATGGATTATACGCACTCTCACCCTTCCATCATTGCTAGCCTCTTCGGTACCGTGCATTGCCCTTTATCACATTGAGAGTTGGTGCAAACTTCGCCGGTGCATCCAAACCCCGTGATATGATACGCTCTGTCACACATAAACCTCCTTATATCTTCCTCAAAATAGCCACCATACCTACCTATTATGGCATTTCCATATCCATTCCGAGATATATTGCCATGCAACTTTCCACCGTTCCGTTCATCATGACACACATCATCATTTTCATATTGCCTTGCATGATCATGTAGTTGACATCGTATTTGTGGCAAGGCCACCATACATAATTTATCATACATGTCACTCTTGATTCCTTGCCCATCCCAGTACACCGCCAGAGGCATTCATATAGAGTCATACTTTGTTCTTGTATCGAGTTGTAATCTTTGAGTTGTAAATAAATAGAAGTGTGATGATCATCATTAATAGAGCATTGTCCCAAAGAAAGGCCAAATAAAAAAGGAAAGGCCAAATAAAAAATAAAAAATAGAAAAAATAAAAAGGGGAAATGCTACTATCCTTTTACCACACTTGTGCTTCAAAGTAGCACCATGATCTTCATGATAGAGAGTCTCTTATGTTGTCACTTTCATATACTAGTGGGAAATTTTTATTATAGAACTTGGCTTGTATATTCCAACAATGGGCTTCCTCAAATGCCCTAGGTCTTCATGAGCAAGCAAGTTGGATGCACACCCACTTAGTTTCTTTTGTAGAGCTTTCATACATTTATAGCTCTAGTGCATCCGTTGCATGGCAATCCCTACTCCTCGCATTAACATCAATCGATAGGCATCCCCATAGCTCATTTATTAGCCTCGTTGATGTGAGACTTTCTCCTTTTTTGTCTTCTCCACATACCCCCCATCATCATATTCTATTCCACCCATAGTGCTATGTCCATGGCTCGCGCTCATATATTGCGTGAAAGTTTATAGGTTTGAGATTACTAAAGTATGAAACAATTGCTTGGCTTGTCATCGGGGTTGTGCATGATGAGAGCATTCTTGTGTGACGAAAATGGAGCATGACCAAACTATATGATTTTGTAGGGCTGAACTTTCTTTGGCCATGTTATTTTGAGAAGACATGATTGCTTAGTTAGTATGCTTGAAGTATTATTATTTTTATGTCAATATTAAACTTTTGTCTTGAATCTTATGGATCAATTTTCTTGCCACAATAAAGAAGAATTACTTAGAGAAATATGTTAGGTAGCATTCCACATCAAAAATTCTGTTTTTATCAAAAATTACTTTGAGAAGACATGATTGCTTAGTTAGGATGCTTGGGGATGCTGATACGTCTCCAACGTATCTATAATTTTTTATTGTTCCATGCTATTATATTATCAACCTTGGATGTTTTATATGCTATTTTATATGATTTTTGGGACTAACCTATTAACCTAGAGCCCAGTGCCAGCTTCTGTTTTTTTCCTTCTTTTAGAGTATCGCAGAAAAGGAAAATCAAACGGAGTCCAATTGACCTGAAACTTCACGGAACTTATTTTTGGAAGGAAAGCAACCCGGGAGACTTGGAGTCCACGTAAGGGAAGCAACAAGGAAGCCACGAGGCAGGGGGCGCGCCCTACACCCTCGTGGGCCCCTCGTGGCTCCCCTGACGTATTTCTTCCGCCTATATATACCCATATACCCTAAAACGATCGGGGAGCACAATAGATTGGCAGTTCCACCGCAAGAAGCCTCCGTAGCCACCGAAAACCAATCTAGACCCGTTTTGGCACCCTACCGGAGGGGGCAATCCCTCTCCGATGGCTATCTTCATCATCCCGGTGCTCTCCGTGACAAGGAGGGAGTAGTTCTCCCTCGGGGTTGAGGGTATGTACTAGTAGCTATGTGTTTGATCTCTCTCTCTTTCTCTCTCTCTCTCTCGTGTTCTTGAGGTGATACGATCTTGATGTATCGTGAGCTTTGCTATTATAGTTGGATCTTATGATGTTTCTTCCCCCCTCTACTCTCTTGTAATGGATTGAGTTTTCCCCTTTGAAGTTATCTTATCGGATTGAGTCTTTAAAGATTTGAGAACACTTGATGTATGTCTTGCCGTGCGTATCTATGGTGATAATGGGATATCACGTGATTCACTTGATGTATGTTTTGGTGATCAACTTGCGGGTTCCGCCCATGAACCTATGCATAGGGGTTGGCACACGTTTTCGTTGTGATTCTCCGGTAGAAACTTTGGGGCACTCTTTGAGGTTCTATGTGTTGGTTGAATAGATGAATTTGAGATTGTGTGATGCATATCGTATAATCATACCCAAAGATACTTGAGGTGACATTGGAGTATCTAGGTGACATTAGGGTTTTGGTTGATTTGTGTCTTAAGGTGTTATTCTAGTACGAACTATAGGGTTGTTTGTGACACTTATAGGAATAGCCCAACGGATTGATTGGAAAGAATAACTTTGAGGTGGTTTCGTACCCTACCATAATCTCTTCGTTTGTTCTCTGCTATTAGTGACTTTGGATTGACTCTTTGTTGCATGTTGAGGGATAGTTATATGACCCAATTATGTTATTATTGTTGAGAGGACTTGCACTAGTGAAAGTATGAACCCTAGGCCTTGTTTCAACGCATTGCAATACCGTTTACACTCACTTTTATCATTAGTTACCTTGCTGTTTTTATATTTTCAGATTACAAATACTCATATCTACTATCCATATACCACTTGTATCACCATCTCTTCGCCGAACTAGTGCACCTATACAATTTACCATTGTATTGGGTGTGTTGGGGACACAAGAGACTCTTTGTTATTTGGTTGCAGGGTTGTTTGAGAGAGACCATCTTCATCCTACTCCTCCTACGGATTGATAAACCTTAGGTCATCCACTTGAGGGAAATTTGCTACTGTCCTACAAACCTCTGCACTTGGAGGCCCAACAACGTCTACAAGAAGAAGGTTGTGTAGTAGACATCAAGCTCTTTTCTGGCGCCGTTGCCGGGGAGGTTAGTGCTTGAAGGTATATCTAAATGTGTCATGCTAAAATTGGATATCCTAAGGGCGCTCAACACGTTATCTTGGCCGTTCTTGTTCAAAGTTTTATGTGCCAAGGGCTTTTCTGACACATGGTTGTCCTGGATAGCGACCCTACTATCAACAGCCTCTTCTCGAGTGGTGGTCAACAGATATGTTGGCTAGAAATGCTTGCACGCACAAGGGCTACTACAGGGAGAGCCCGTCTCACCACTCTTATTCGTCATCGCCATGGATTTTCTCATGTCTCTCATCACCAGAGCCCAGGAGTGTGGCGTGTTGAGTAGAATGCCGGGCTACACCCCCATGAAGTGGCTCTCTATTTATGCGGACAACGTCATTCTATTCGTTAGGCCCACCATCTCGGATCTAAGGGTCGTCAAGGAAGCTTTGCACATTTTTGGGAATGCTTCAGGACTCCACATCAACTATGCAAAGTTTAGTGGCTATTTTGATCAGAGAGGAGGACGGTGACAAGGATCTTGTTCAGGGTGCAATGTCGTGGTGCATGGAGTCCTTTCCCTGCAAGTATTTGGGTCTTCAACTATCCATATGGCAATTGACTCGCTCTCGGAGTGGCAACCGGTAGTGGACAACATGGTGAACTTTATGCCCGGCTGGCAGAAGTGTCTAATCACAAGAGCAGGATGGTTGGTTCTGGTGCATGACGTTGTTTTGGCGCGTCCTACTCATCATCTAATCATAGCGGATGCTCCCAAATGGGCTATCAAGCAATTTAACAAGCGTTGTAGGGCGTTCTTCTGGGAAGGAGAGGAAGTGATCCACTGAGGGAAGTGCTTGGTGGCCTGGCAAAGAGTGTGCAGGCCAAAAGAGCTAGGTGGGATCGGGCTACTTGATTTTAATCGTCAGGGCCTGGCCTGGAGAATGCGCTGGGAGTGGCTAAGGCGCATTGATCCAAGACAGTCGTGGCATGGGCTACCGATGGCCAAGGATCCACAAGTTCAGGCGGCTTTTGACAGTCTGGTTCATTGGAAACTAGGAGAGGGGAGTAAGGTGCTGTTCTGGAAAGACGGGTGGATGGGAGGTGCGACGGCCAAGGAGACAACACCGGAAATCTGGGGCAAGGTTCGCACCCAAAAAATTAACAAAGGAATAGTGCATGATGGACTGCTCAACCACCGGTGGACATCAGATATCTCAGGAGAGCTCTCCACTGATGAGTTGGTGCAATTTATCAGGCTTTGGGAGATTGCATTTGCTACACAACTGAATCCAAATGAGCAAGACATGACGGTGTGGCCATGGAATGCCAAGCAAGTCTACACTTTGGACTCTGCCTACCAGATGCTCTTCAAAGGTGCGATCAAGGTGACCTTTGCGAGGTGGATATGGAAGTGTTGGGAACCTCTCACTTGCAAGATCTTCCTGTGGCTGGCTATTCAGCATAGGATATGGACATCCGGTCGGAGGCTACGGCATGGGTTTCAAGATGACCCCTCACCATGCTACCTCTTTGGCCAGGAGGAGGACAATGTTGGTCATCTCCTGATCCAGTGCGTCTATTCGCGTCAAGTGTGGAACATGACCCTCTCCAATACGAGGATCCATCCTATCCTAGCCCTGGTGATAAATGACAATCTGGAGCAATGGTGGGGCAATAACCAAAAACGAATCGTAAGGAGAATCGCAAAGCTTTTGACACTATGGTGATCTTAGTGTGCTGGCACTTATGGAAGCAAAGGAATGATAGGGTTTTTTGCTCGGCAGCTAGGCCACTATCGGTTCCAGAACTTGTAAATAGGATCCTAGACGAGCTTCGCACTTGGGCGATAGCAGGAGGGCAGTGGAGTCGCTAACATTTTGTGAGGAGTTATCATAGTGTGCGGAGTCGAAGTTTAGTGTGGCCTCAACCAGTTTGTGGCTGCTGGCAGAACATAAAACTTTCTTGTACATTATTTTCTCTCTTCTATAAAGCTAAGGTACGTAATTTGCGTACTCTCGAAAAAATTCTGCCCCTGCTTGGACCCCTTCAACATCATCTTCGTTGCTTTCATAGAAGTAGTCGGTCTAGCCATTCCATCATGTATGGTTCCCCCATGTGACTTTCTTGCTTGCTAGTGGCCAAACTAAAAAGCTAGCACATTCCTTTACTTCACAATTGTCTCTTCTGCAACTACCTACCCCCCTAGTTCTGCTCTTTGAAACCAGCCTATTCTTTATGACTTACAATGATATCAATCACCTTTTAACATTAGTGGCCACATGACATGCATCTTGTTCAATCAATTTGATCCACGAGTCCATGTACAACTCATATCTCCTGAACTTTGTTTTTTGTATTGTTTTATTTACTTTCACTACAAAAAAAAGACACATCCATGACATTTTGGGCCGAACGAAATTTTTTTCTGTCATACATATGACACTTCTATAACGATAATTGTGACAAAACCCGGTATCATCATAGATGTGGTGGGCTCCTACTTCTATGACAAAAAATCATGACAGAAAATGGGCTTTTCGTCCTGGGCGGGCCGGAGACGCAGCTGCATGAGATTATTTGGGCCGTCCATGATGGAAAAAACCATGGTAGAAGCGAGGGCGAGGAAAATTTTGGGGAGTTCCCGGTTACGGTGGGAGGTCGGGGGCCAAGCGATGCGTGTTTCTCTCGTACACGTATGCGTGTGTGTGCGAGGCGTTGGCTCTAACTGAACCCGAGCGAGGCTTTGGGCTCTAACTGAACCCGAGCGATTGCACTGCAGGCTACGCGTTACTGAACCTGAGCAATCGATTGATGGCTGTTAACTGAACCCGATCGAGTGATTCCTTCGCTACTGCTGCTAACTGAAGCCGATCGATGCTGCCTCTGGGATGAACAGTGAGCATTGCGAGGGGGGGGGGGGTTGGATGAACAGTGAGCGGTGGCGTTGCCTTTGGATGAACAGGACCCCGTGGTGTGGTGGAGGGCTGGATGAACAGTAGACGGCGGAGGGGTGCCCCTGGAGGGGTAGTTGAACAGGACCCCGTGGTGTGGAGGGTTGAATGAATAGTAGACGATGGAGGGGTGCCCGTGGAGGGGTGGTTGAACAGGACCCCATGGTGTGGAGGGCTGGATGAACAGTAGATGGTGGAGGGGTGGTTGAACAGTAGCCGGTGGAGTAGCGCGCGGTGGAGGCTGGATGAACAGGAGCCCGTGGAGGCTGGAGGAGGTCGACGGTAGCCCATGGAGGCTGGAGGAGGTCGACGGTGGAGATGAACAGTATCCCGTGGAGTCCTGTTTTGCAGTACGCCACACCCCTCCTGATGAACAGGAATCCCGTTTCGGCCGTAGCGCTCCAACACAAGTCCGTTTCGTCCGTTTTGCGGTACGCCACACCCCTCCCGATCAACAGGACCCCCGTTTCGACCGTAGGAGGTCCGTTTCGTCCGTTTTGCGGTACGCCAGACCCCTCCCGATGAACAGGATCCCGTTTCGAACGTGGCCGGTCGAACACAAGGCCGTTTCCTCCGTTCTGTGGTACGCCATGCCTCGTTTCCATTGCCTTTTCCGTCCAAGCCCTCCCGATGAACACGACCACACATTCCGTTCCGACCCAGCCGGTTGGCTCCCATGCGTTCCGTTGCCTCCCGATGAACACGACGCATTCTGTTGCCTCCCCATGAACACGACGCATTCCGTTGCCTCCCCATGAACACGACGATGACGCTGTTTCTCCGTTCCGACCCAGCCTTGTCAACGAGCCCTGGCCGTACGTATGTGCGAGTAGGCATTCGAGACCCCGCCCGTATGTACACATACGTGGCCGTATTTTCTTTCTTGCACCTTGGCGATGTACGTACGTGTACATGCTATGTGCGCACCTCTACTACGACATGTGCGCGCCTCTACATCCACCAGTATATATGTACGTACACGTTCGCGACCAGAATGACACCGCTACATACGCTTCGACCAGGTGGGTCCCGACTGTTAGGCACTTCCTTGCGTGCGAATATGTAGCTAGTGGGTCCCAGCAGTCAGGGGGGCAAATCGTTTTTTTGCCCAGATGCACTTCCTTGTGTGCGAAGGTGTAGCTGGTGGGTCCCAGCAGTCAGGGGGAAACGTTTTTTTCGCGAAATACGATGGCCCGTCCGGTGGGTCCCCGCTGTCAGGTGGAGGAATAATTATTTTCCACGTAATAAGGAGGCACTTCCTTGCTGTGGCCATGGACCCAGCTGTCAGCCTCTCCACGTACAGTCCACGTCCGATGGAAGCCATTCCGTGACCACGTTGACCACGCCGCGCCGAGAGCACCAGGGCGGTGGACGACAGCGAGGCCTAGGAAGGGGACGACACGGAGCCGGGGAAGATGCGTCAGTGGATGCCCACGCATAGAGGAGTACGAGGGTTCACTGGTTCGCTGCGGTGTGAGGCTGCCATCGCCGCAGAATAACATGGGGTGTGGGTGAGTAGAGGGATGGCCTGGCCAGCGGTGGGAGTAGTAGGGGGTGGTGAGGCCTCCACCGCATCGCAGCAGGCCACGGGAGGCAGGAGCACGAGGCACGACTGGCGCTGGTTTGGGCGGCTAGAGCAAGAAGACCAGAGGTTGAAGAAGCACTACGGCCGTTGGATGGACATCGTACGGTCACTGGAGTTAGAATCGTGCATATTGACTAAGTTGACAAAGCCCTCCATCCCCGTCAACTTAGTAGGCCCACAAGTCAGCCTGCCACTTGATACGTCTCCAACGTATCTATAATTTTTGATTGCTCCATGCTATATTATCTACTGTTTTAGACTATATTGGGCTTTATTTTCCACTTTTATATTATTTTTGGGACTAATCTATACACCGGAGGCCCAACCCAGAATTGCTGTTTTTTGCCTATTTTAGTGTTTCGAAGAAATGGAATAATAAACGGAGTCCACGGAATAAAATCTTCGGGAATGTGATTTGTCACACCCTAGCTAGTTCATGCATTAGAGTGTTGCATCATGTTTATTCTTTCAACAGAAACCTGAAATGGGGATGTCAGAACCCCCAGCCCCCTCTGAAACAACTAGGGTTTACTAAAAATAATTTCAATGAACCTGAAATGCCCTTCTAAAATGTCCATCATTTTTGTCCTGGTTCAGAACCTCTGCCAAAAGTGATGCACAGTTTTCTAGGTCATCCTAAGGTCTTTGAGTTAATTCATAATTATTTGAATTTGGGCATTTTAAATTTATAAAATATTTCAAATGCTCAAATATCTCCAAACTAAAATGTTTCATGTTGGAAATAATCCAACTATGGACCAGGAGCAGTTTGGTGATTTTAGGAGTTGCCTAAGTATTTTTAATAATTCAACAAAGTTGCAGAAAAATAGAAAAAGAAAAAAAACAGAAAGGAAGGACTTACCTGGCGCCTGCAACCCGGCCCACCTGCCGGCCCAGCCCAGCGCCGCGCCAGCGAGCTGCTTGCCGGCCAGGCAGGCAGGCAAGGTGCTCGACGGCGAGCACCGCATGGGTGCCACGCACCTGCTCGCCGCCTCGCCGCTCCACTCACCCGGCTAACGACGTGGATCGACCCCTCTCTCTCCCCTGAACCCCCCAGACGCCCCCTCTCCTCTCCAGCTCCTCCCCCTCGCGCTTCCCAGCCATGGCCGACGCCACCGCCGCCGCTCCATCGTCGTAGCCGCGCTCCCCGCCGCCCGTGCTCCGTCTCGTGGTGTCCAGGAGCTCCGCCACTGTCCACTTCGTCAAGCTAACCGAGCCCCGCGTGCTCGTGAGGCCCGAGTCCACTGCACCGGCCTCGCTCGAGTTCGTCGTCGCCGGAGATCCCCTTCAACGCCGTCGCCGCATCAGCTCGTCCCCGACCCCGCCGGTGGCCTCTACGGGTGCTCTGTGAGCCTAGCTACCCCTCCTACCCTTCCTATCTCGCCCCCGAGCCGTGTAGCCACCGCACGAAGATCACCCGCACGCACCGCCGCGGATCTCGTCGCCGACGTGCTCCCGGCCATCCTCCGGCCACCTCACGGTGTCCAACGCACTCACCACGCTGCGTTGAGTCCAACCGTGCACTCCCCGCACCTCACCGCACACCCTAGCCCCGAGTTCGCCTTCACCCGAACTCCGGTGACCGCCTAGGTCGTCGCCGGCGCCAACTCCGGCCACCCCGACCCCAACTGACTCCACCAAGAGCCGCGGCTCGTCCTCAGCTCCACCCCGATGCCCTCCGCGACCCATTTGGTGGCCGGAACGGCCAAAACCACTTCCGCCGCCGCGTCGGGCTCGCCGGCGGCTAAACGCCGGTGCAGCCATTTTGACTTTGACCACGGGTGGGCCCTGGTTGACTCTGTTGAGTCAATGACAGGTGGGGCCCCCTTCTGCTAATTATCCAGATTAGTTTAAACTAAATTAAATTAGTTAATTATCCACTGACACCCTGGACCCACGCGTCAGGTTTGACCTGGACCGGGTCTGTTGACTTGCTGAGGTCAGCATGACCTCATGCTGACGCAGTAAACCTTTTCTGAAATTAAAATAAATCTAAAATGATTTATAAATTCCAGAAATTGTTGCAAACTTCAAAAATTCATATAAATTCAACCGTAGCTCCAAATCAAACAAATTATATATGAAAAATGATCAGAAAAATCCAATCTATCCATCTGTACTAGTTTCATGCATGTTTAAACAAACTAACTTGAGGTTTAGTGCAGAACAAGATAAAACACTTTAAAGGGCCATTTATGAGTTTGAAATTTGAATCTTTGGTTCAAATTGATTCAAACCCATCTGGTTTTAGTTGCATTAGCCCAACACACTCATATTGCCATGTTTCATGCATGCATCATATTGTCGCACATTGTTTGGTGATGGTTGTGTATCGGTGTTCTTTGCGGCAGGTTCTGCCTCCGAGGAGTACCGTGATTACCCTAGCGAAGAACCGTATCCGTGCATCGATCCATCAGGCAAGCAACCAACCATTTGATCATATCGATACAATCCCATGTTCTCGCTCTTGCTCTCTTTTACTGCATTAAGACAACGCGTTTCAAACTGCTGTGTGCTACGGTAGTTGAACCCATTTCCTCTGCATGACCTGTCATTGCCACAGTAATTAGATGAAACCCACTAGCATGTGTAGGAATTGATTGAGCCATATGTATGTGTTGTTCCTACCTTGCTATGCCTGCTATGCTTAGAGTCGTGTCAGGTCTGGTTCATCTGGGTGATGGGCTAGAGTGAAATGATCATGTCGGTAATGAGAGTGATGTGGTGAACACGATTTGGTAAAGGTATCGATGAGAGGCCATGTAGGAGTACATGGTGGGTTGTTTCATTGAAGCCGACCTTAAGAACTGAGATCTGTATGCGTGATTTAAGATTCAGCTACTACCATGCATTGGGCCCTGAAATATGACCCCGCTCGACTTCTTATTCACCCTAGTCCTCTGTCCAGGAGTTGCAAGTAGTTTCTGGTGTTTGTAGCTTACTGGAGGCCGTGGACAGCGCTGACCCGCGGGGTGGGCTGTGATGCGGTAGGTACGTGGCACGGTGTATCGAATACCCGTTAGGTATCTCGGGAACCCTGTACACATCGTTCGGGGCCGTATGGGAAACCTCGGCCGGACTCCCTGCGGATGGAACCTGGATAGGCGATAAACCTGGACTAGAGACTTAGGTGTTTAGGTAGGTCGTGGTCTACACCCACGTCGGCTTTCGCTTGAAGTCTGCCGAGCACATGTCGTGTGCAGACGCTAAGTGGTGGAAACATGTATGAAGAAGTACACCCCTGCAGGGTTAACATGATCTATTCGAATAGCCGCGTCCGCGGTAAAGGACTACTTGGTTGCTTATACAGTTCATAGACAAGTGAATGGATACTACTAAAAATCTCAAGATAAGCGTGAGTGCCGAGGATGGCTCTTCCGTAGGATGACGGAGGTGGATCCTCGGTGGTGTATTGAAGTGGTGAGTAGTGGACTCGTGTGCGCAAAACCATTTCAAGTTGGAGTCTCGTAGGATAGCTTAGCCAAGAGTCAAAGCTGGCTTGCTGCAATAACTCCACCAACCCTTCTTGATAATGTGCATGTATGTAGGATCTGACGTAAGTCTTGCTGGGTACCTTTGTACTCATGTTGCTATAATTTACATTTTACAGAAGACGCTGCAACCCCTTCTGATGGGTTCTTCGTAGACGTTGACATCGATGAGTAGACTAAGGCCCAGGTGGTAATCCTGAGCTTGTGAAGGTCCACGTAGTATAGCTAGGCTTTCCAAGCCTCTTTATTTTACTAGTTGTCTGTACTCAGACAAGTTACTTCCGCTGCTGGTTTGTATGACTGTATGACTTGAATGTGGGTCGTGTGACCCGTACTTGTATGTATGTTATGTATGGCTCTCTGAGCCTTTAAATAAAGTACTTGTGTCGTAGAGTCATGTTGTGATGCCTTGTTGTATTTGCACATATCGAGCATATTGTGTGTATGATTGAAATGCTTGGTATGTGTGGGATCTGACTATCTAGTTGTTTATCTTTAGTAGCCTCTCTTACCGGGAAATGTCTCCTAGTGTTTCCATTGAGCCATGGTAGCTTGCTACTGCTCCGGAACACTTAGGCTGGCCGGCATGTGTCCTTCTTCGTTCCTGTGTCTGTCCCTTCGGGGAAATGTCACGCATTGAGTACCGGAGCCCTGTTAGCCCGCTACAGCCCGGTTTACCGGAGTCCTGCTAGCCCAGTGCTACAGCCCGGACCCACTTGCTGATGACCGACACGTTCGATGCTGGGTCATGGATGCCTGTCCCTGTAAGTCTGTGCCACTTTGGGTTTACGACTAGTCATGTCAGCCCGGGCTCCTTATCATATGGATGCTAGCGACATCATCATATACGTGAGCCAAAAGGCGCAAACGGTCCCGGGCAAAGGTAAGGCGACACCCGTGGGAATACCGTGCGTGAGGCCGCAAAGTGATATGAGGTGTTACAGGCTAGATCGATGTGACATTGAGTCGGGGTCCTGACAGCGTTGGTATCAGAGCCGGACTGCCTGTAGGTTCTCCAAGCCAAACTGGTCGATGTTGAGTCTAGAAATGCTTTAGTTATATGTAGGGGAATTGATTGTGGGATGGTACGTAAGGCTCTTTTTACTTCTTTACCTCATGGCATTCTGATCTGAGTCAGTCCATTCTTCTACCGGGGATTAAGGATTAGGATCTTCTCTCTCTATCAGGTTCACGTGTTACGAATCAGTAGTACCTTATAGGTTTGATGACTACAAGCCTAGTTCAGTTCTACTACCTTGTTATGCTGATAAGTTGAACCCAGAACCTTGATATGATATTGTTGAGTGTCTATGCAATTTTTTGATAAATGTCTCAAACCCTTCTTGAGCATTTACAGCCGTTATGCTGTCGAAATTTTGCTAGAAATTCTAATGCCTTTGCATTATGGTTGTGCTTTCAGATGGCCACTCGCGACCAAAATCAAGTGGTTCGCCTGACCCGATGCATTGGTGTGACCGGTCATACGGCCATGTTAGTCCGAGTGATGATCGAGACGGGTTACCGTTGGTATCCCGAATACACGGTCGAAGAGCAGTTTCGAGATTTTAACCAAAGCCAGTATCTTTGCACCGTCCGGATATTTCCCTCTTATCCTGGTTCTACCGAGGCTCTTCACTGTTCCTATGGGCTCGGTGTTACTATTGAGATGGCTGTGCAAGATGCGGCTTATTCTATGATGACCATCATGCGAGTCAGGACTGGCCTGCTTCGCAACACCGACTTCCGGTATATGCCGGCTTCACTTCCTGGAGCGCACGGTTATCTCCGGGCTATCTATGCTGACCCTAGTCAGGAGGACTCACTAACTCGCACCACTGCTGAGTTGCTCGAGGATAAGGACCGAGAGAATCGGGCCTTGAGAATGGAGCTTTTCAACACCCGCGCCGATCATTGGGCCACCTTGACTCGGTTTGCACCGGCTGTGCAAGTTGGATGCATGGATATGAGAGATCTGTATCCTGTTAGGTCTGCTCTGCCGGACATGATGGATTGGCGTGATGTGGGAGGCATCACCCCACCTCGTGGTCCTCGCAGGCCACCGTTTGTTGGTCCAAGACCTCACCCTAGCCCTTTTGTTCCACAGGCTCCTCAGGACCATTTGTTTCCGGATGCTCACATTGAACTGCCAGTCTATGGTGGGAGAATTATGGAGCTATGCGCCCAGCGGACCATGTCACTACTTGGGCTGAATTCAGCGAGGCTTTCCGTGAACATCACATTCTGGAGGGTCTCATGGACCGTAAACGTGAGGAGTTCTGTAGTTTCACTCAAGGTCGACTCTCTGTTGACGCTTACAGCAGGGAGTTTGGTAACCTTGCCCGTTATGCAACGGAGGAAGTTTCTACTGATGCGAAGAAGCAGGCAAGGTTCCGTAAGGGGCTTAGTCCTGAGCTTCGCCGCGACCTCCGTCTGCATGAGTGCACCTCTTTTCAGAACCTTGTGAATAAAGCCATCAGTGTTGAGACTGGTCAGACTGATTATGAAGCAACACGCAAGCATGGCCATGACTTGGGTTCCTCATCCGGCGCTGGTCCTCAGAAGTGCCGCGTGTGGGTGCCTAACACTGCCCTGCCACCCAGGTTCACACCGAGGCCATCCTTCCAGGCGCCTCGCCCAGCTCAGCCATATGCACCAGCCAAGCCCTATGGTGGTCCAACCAACAATGCTCCTCCACGTACCAGTTCCGTGACTTGTTTCAAGTGTGGGGAATCAGGCCACTATATGCGCGAGTGTCCCCAAACCAACCCCAACCAGACAGCAAAAACTATTGGCCGCGGCAAGCCGACAGGGAAAGTGTTCTACGCCAAGCCGGCCACCACTGCTCGTGGCCATGTTAATTGTGTTTCTGCGGAAGAGGCTCAAGAAGATCCCAACGTCGTTCTCGGTACGCTCCTTGTTAATTGCCACCCGGCATCTGTTCTTTTCGATACAGGAGCATCTCATTCATTTATATCCGAGAGCTATGCTCGTCTGCATAACACCACATTCTGTGAGATGCCCACCTCTATGGTAATTCAAACTCCGGGATCCAAATGGCAAACTTCTAGAGTAAGCCATGGAAATGAAATTCAAGTCGACAAACTTGTTTTTCTCGCATCTTTGATAGCCCTCAAATCTTCGGATATTAATATCATCTTGGGTATGGACTGGATGTCAGCCCATCATGCCAAAATTGATTGCTTCTCTAGGACTGTTCAACTCACCCATCCTTCGGGGAAGATAGTCAATGTCTTGACCCGAATAGCCAAGCGACAGTTATATTCTCTTAACGCCAGCCCTTTGCCAGACCTTGAGGACGTTCCGGTAGTCCGTGACTTTCCGGATGTCTTCCCAGAGGAATTGCCAGGTGTTCCACCTGACAGAGATGTCGAATTCGTGATAGATCTCATTCCAGGAACTGTCCCGATTTCCAGAAGACCCTACAAGATGGCACCTTTTGAACTAGCCGAGCTTAAGAAACAACTCGATGAGTCCTTGAAAAAGGGTTTCATCCGACCTAGTTCATCTCCTTGGGCTTGCCCCGTCCTCTTCGTCAAGAAGAAGGATGGTACGGACCGGATGGTTGTAGATTATCGACCTGTCAACTTGGTCACAATTAAGAACAAATATCCGCTCCCCAGGATCAACGACCTGTATGATCAGCTCGCTGGATCCTCAGTCTTCTCTAAAATGGATTTGAGGTTGGGCTACCATCAAATCAAAATCAGAAACGGGGACATTCCGAAAACGGCCTTTGTTACTCGTTATGGCCAATACGAGTACACCGTCATGTCCTTCGGTTTAACCAACGCTCCAGCCACCTTCTCTCGGTTGATGAACTCAATCTTCATGGAGTATTTGGATAAATTCGTCGTGGTTTACCTCGATGATATACTCATCTACTCCAAGAACGAGGAAGAACATGCCGAACACCTAAGGCTAGTGTTGAAGAAACTTCGAGAGCATCGCCTTTATGCCAAATTTTCTAAATGTGAATTCTGGTTGTCAGAAGTGACCTATCTTGGACATGTAATTTCTGGTAAAGGCATTGCTGTTAACCCTGAGCGAGTTCAAGCCGTCCTTAATTGGACTCCACCTGAATCGGTCAAGCAAGTTCGGAGTTTCCTTGGCCTAGCGAGCTATTGCCGTCGCTTTGTCGAGAATTTCTCCAAAGTTGCCAAACCTCTAACTGAACTCCTCAAGAAAGATAAAAAGTTCGAGTGGACTCCACAATGTGAGCACAGTTTCCAGGAACTGAAAAGACGTTTAACCTCTGCTCCCGTACTGGTACCACCGGATTTTTCCAAGGATTTTGTTATCTACTGCGACGCCTCGCGACAAGGACTAGGCTGTATTCTCATGCAAGATCGACACGTAATTGCTTATGCTTCACGGCAATTACACCCACATGAGGAAAACTACCCCACTCATGATCTAGAGCTTGCAGCTGTAGTCCATGCACTCAAAACATGGCGACATTACCTTCTCGGTAATCGTTGCGAAATCTACACTGATCACCAAAGTCTGAAGTATATATTCACCCAACCGGATTTAAATCTCAGGCAAAGACGTTGGGTCGAGTTGATCACAGATTTCGACTTAGGAATAACTTACACCCCAGGGAAAGCCAACGTCATGGCTGATGCGCTAAGTCGTAAATCTTATTGTAACAACCTGATGTTACAACAAAGTCAACCGCTTCTCCATGAGGAATTTCGGAAGCTTAACCTTCACATTGTTCCTCAAGGATTTCTTTCCACCTTGGTGGCGAAACCTACTCTTACGGATCAAATCATCGCTGCCCAAAAGCGAGATAAGGGAATATCTAAGATCAAGGAGAACATTGCTAGCGGAGGTGCTAGATGTTTCTCCACAAATGATCATGGTGTTGTGTACTTTGAGAACCGTTTAGTGGTTCCCAAGAACCAGCATCTACGGCAGTTGATCCTTAAGGAGGCTCATGAATCTCCTCTCACCATTCATCCCGGTAGTACCAAGATGTATCAGGACCTACGCCAGAGGTTCTGGTGGACTAGGATGAAGAGAGAAATTGCTCAGTATATTGCTAATTGCGACGTCTGCCGTCGTGTAAAAGCAGAGCATCAACGGCCTGCTGGCACCCTTCAACCCCTAGCTATTCCTGAATGGAAATGGGATAAAATTGGTATGGACTTCATTACCGGTTTTCCCAGGACCAAGAGAGGGAATAACGCTATCTTCGTCGTTATCGACCGTCTTTCCAAAGTGGCCCATTTCTTACCTGTTCGTGAGAGTATAACTGCTAGTCAGTTAGCAGACTTGTACATCTCCCGAATAGTGTCTCTCCATGGTGTTCCTTTGGAAATTAACTCGGATCGAGGAAGTCTTTTCACCTCTCGATTTTGGGAAAGTTTCCAAAATGCTATGGGAACCCGCCTTTCTTTTAGTACCGCTTTCCACCCTCAATCAAGTGGTCAAGTGGAACGCGTCAACCAGATTCTAGAAGACATGCTTCGAGCTTCTGTTATCTCATTCGGAATGGAGTGGGAGAAATGCCTTCCATTTGCCGAATTTGCTTATAACAACAGCTATCAATCCAGCTTGGGCAAAGCCCCTTTTGAAGTTCTCTATGGACGAAGGTGTCGAACGCCTCTTAACTGGTCAGAAACCGGGGAAAGACAATTCTTTGGCCCGGATATGATTCAGGAAGCAGAAGAGCAAGTTCGCATCGTTCGTGAAAAGTTGAAAACAGCCCAATCTCGTCAAAAGAGTCAATATGACCGAAAACATAAGGCTATGACTTTTGAGGTTGACGAGAAGGCTTACCTTCGGGTTACTCCTCTGAAGGGAACCCATCGCTTCGGTATCAAGGGCAAATTGGCTCCTCGTTACATTGGACCCTTTCGCATTCTCGCAAAACGAGGAGAAGTTGCCTACCAATTGGAACTACCTCCGCATCTCTCCAGAGTCCACGACGTCTTCCACGTTTCTCAACTCAGGCGTTGCTTCTCGGATCCTATCCGTGGAGTAGACCACGAAACGCTTGATCTCCAAGATAATCTCACGTATCGAGAGTACCCCGTTCGTATCCTCGATCAAGCTGAGCGTACCACTCGACGTCATAATATCAAGTTTCTCAAGGTTCAATGGTCGCACCATTCTGAGAATGAAGCAACTTGGGAAAGGGAGGATCGTCTTCGACTCGAGTATCCCGCCTTCTTCCCGGAGGAACCCAAATCTCGGGACGAGATTCTTTTGAGTGGGGGTGAGTTGTCACACCCTAGCTAGTTCATGCATTAGAGTGTTGCATCATGTCTATTCTTTCATCAGAAACTTGAAATGGGGATGTCAGAACCCCCAGCCCCCTCTGAAACCAACTAGGGTTTACTAAAAACTATTTCAATGAACCTGAAATGCCCTTCTAAAATGTCCATCATTTTTGTCTTGGTTCAGAACCTCTGCCAAAAGTGTTGCACAATTTTCTAGGTCATCCTAAGGTCTTTGAGTTAAATCATAATTATTTGAATTTGGGCATTTTAAATTTATAAAATATTTCAAATGCTCAAATATCTCCAAACTAAAATGTTTCATGTTGGAAATAATCCAACTATGGACCAGGAGCAGTTTGGTGATTTTAGAAGTTGCCTAAGTATTTTTAATAATTCAACAAAGTTGCAGAAAAATAGAAAAGAAAAAAAAACAGAAAGGAAGGACTTACCTGGCGCCTGCAACCCGGCCCACCTGCCGGCCCAGCCCCGCGCCGCGCCCGCGAGCTGCTTGCCGGCCAGGCAGGCAGGCAAGGTGCTCGACGGCGAGCACCGCATGGGTGCCACGCACCTGCTCGCCGCCTCGCCGCTCCACTCACCCGGCTAACGACGTGGATCGACCCCTCTCTCTCCCCCAAACCCCCCAGACGCCCCCTCTCCTCTCCAGCTCCTCCCCCTCGCGCTTCCCAGCCATGGCCGACGCCACCACCGCCGCTCCATCATTGTAGCCGCGCTCCCCGCCGCCCGTGCTCCGTCTTGTGGTGTCCAGGAGCTCCGCCGCCGTCCACTTCGTCAAGCTAACCGAGCCCCGCGTGCTCGTGAGGCCCGAGTCCACCGCACCGACCTCGCCCGAGTTCGCCATCACCGGAGATCCCCTTCAACGCCGTCCCCGCATCAGCTCATCCCCGACCCCGCCGGTGGCCTTTACGGGTGCTCTGTGAGCCTAGCTACCCCTCCTACCCTTCCTCTCTCGCCCCCGAGCCGTGTAGCCACCGCACGAAGATCACCCACACGCACCGCCGCGGATCTCGTCGCCGACGTGCTCCCGGCCATCCTCCGGCCACCTCACGGTGTCCAACGCACTCACCACGCTGCGTTGAGTCCAACCGTGCACTCCCCGCACCTCACCGCACACCCTAGCCCCGAGTTCGCCTTCACCCGAACTCCGGTGGCCGCCTAGGTCGTCGCCAGCACCAACTCCGGCCACCCCGACCCCAACTGACTCCACCAAGAGCCACGGCTCGTCCTCAGCTCCACCCCGATGCCCTCCGCGACCCATTTGGTGGCCGGAATGGCCAAAACCACTTCCGCCGCCGCGTCGGGCTCGCCGGCGGCTAAACGCCGGTGCAGCCATTTTGACTTTGACCACGGGTGGGCCCTGGTTGACTCTGTTGAGTCAATGACAGGTGGGGCCCCCTTCTGCTAATTATCCAGATTAGTTTAAACTAAATTAAATTAGTTAATTATCCACTAACACCCTGGACCCACGCGTCAGGTTTGACCTGGACCGGGTCTGTTGACTTGCTGAGGTCAGCATGACCTCATGCTGACGCAGTAAACCTTTTCTGAAATTAAAATAAATCTAAAATGATTTATAAATTCCAGAAATTGTTGCAAACTTCAAAAATTCATATAAATTCAACCGTAGCTCCAAATCAAACAAATTATATATGAAAAATGATCAGAAAAATCCAATCTATCCATCTGTACTAGTTTCATGCATGTTTAAACAAACTAACTTGAGGTTTAGTGCAGAACAAGATAAAACACTTTAAAGGGCCATTTATGAGTTTGAAATTTGAATCTTTGGTTCAAATTGATTCAAACCCATCTGGTTTTAGTTGCATTAGCCCAACACACTCATATTGCCATGTTTCATGCATGCATCATATTGTCGCACATTGTTTGGTGATGGTTGTGTATCGGTGTTCTTTGCGGCAGGTTCTGCCTCCGAGGAGTACCGTGATTACCCTAGCGAAGAACCGTATCCGTGCATCGATCCATCAGGCAAGCAACCAACCATTTGATCATATCGATACAATCCCATGTTCTCGCTCTTGCTCTCTTTTACTGCATTAAGACAACGCGTTTCAAACTGCTGTGTGCTACGGTAGTTGAACCCATTTCCTCTGCATGACCTGTCATTGCCACAGTAATTAGATGAAACCCACTAGCATGTGTAGGAATTGATTGAGCCATATGTATGTGTTGTTCCTACCTTGCTATGCCTGCTATGCTTAGAGTCGTGTCAGGTCTGGTTCATCTGGGTGATGGGCTAGAGTGAAATGATCATGTCGGTAATGAGAGTGATGTGGTGAACACGATTTGGTAAAGGTATCATGAGAGGCCATGTAGGAGTACATGGTGGGTTGTTTCATTGAAGCCGACCTTAAGAACTGAGATCTGTATGCGTGATTTAAGATTCAGCTACTACCATGCATTGGGCCCTGAAATATGACCCCGCTCGACTTCTTATTCACCCTAGTCCTCTGTCCAGGAGTTGCAAGTAGTTTCTGGTGTTTGTAGCTTACTGGAGGCCGTGGACAGCGCTGACCCGCGGGGTGGGCTGTGATGCGGTAGGTACGTGGCACGGTGTATCGAATACCCGTTAGGTATCTCGAGAACCCTGTACACATCGTTCGGGGCCGTATGGGAAACCTCGGCCGGACTCCCTGCGGTTGGAACCTGGATAGGTGATAAACCTGGACTAGAGACTTAGGTGTTTAGGTAGGTCGTGGTCTACACCCACGTCGGCTTTCGCTTGAAGTCTGCCAGCACATGTCGTGTGCAGACGCTAAGTGGTGGAAACATGTATGAAGAAGTACACCCCTGCAGGGTTAACATGATCTATTCGAATAGCCGCGTCCGCTGTAAAGGACTACTTGGTTGCTTATACAGTTCATAGACAAGTGAATGGATACTACTAAAAATCTCAAGATAAGCGTGAGTGCCGAGGATGGCTTTTCCGTAGGATGACGGAGGTGGATCCTCGGTGGTGTATTGAAGTGGTGAGTAGTGGACTCGTGTGCGCAAAACCATTTCAAGCTGGAGTCTTGTAGGATAGCTTAGCCAAGAGTCAAAGCTGGCTTGCTGCAATAACTCCACGAACCCTTCTTGATAATGTGCATGTATGTAGGATCTGACGTAAGTCTTGCTGGGTACCTTTGTACTCATGTTGCTATAATTTACATGTTACAGAAGACGGTTCACATCGATGAGTAGACTGAGGCCCAGGTGGTAATCCTGAGCTTGTGAAGGTCCACGTAGTATAGCTAGGCTTTCCAAGCCTCCTTTATTTTACTAGTTGTCTGTACTCAGACAAGTTACTTCCACTGCTGGTTTGTATGACTATATGACTTGAATGTGGGTCGTGTGACCCGTACTTGTATGTATGTTATGTATGGCTCTCTGAGCCTTTAAATAAAGTACTTGTGTCGTAGAGTCATGTTGTGATGCCTTGTTGTATTTGCACATATCGAGCATATTGTGTGTATGATTGAAATGCTTGGTATGTGTGGGATCTGACTATCTAGTTGTTTATCTTTAGTAGCCTCTCTTACCGGGAAATGTCTCCTAGTGTTTCCATTGAGCCATGGTAGCTTGCTACTGCTCCGGAACACTTAGGCTGGCCGGCATGTGTCCTTCTTTGTTCCTGTGTCTGTCCCTTCGGGGAAATGTCACGCATTAAGTACCGGAGCCCTGTTAGCCCGCTACAGCCCGGTTTACCGGAGTCCTGCTAGCCCAGTGCTACAGCCCGGACCCACTTGCTGATGACCGACACGTTCGATGCTGGGTCATGGATGCCTGTCCCTGTAAGTCTGTGCCACTTTGGGTTTACGACTAGTCATGTCAGCCCGGGCTCCTTATCATATGGATGCTAGCGACATCATCATATACGTGAGCCAAAAGGCGCAAACGGTCCCGGGCAAAGGTAAGGCGACACCCGTGGGAATACCGTGCGTGAGGCCGCAAAGTGCTATGAGGTGTTACAGGCTAGATCGATGTGACATTGAGTCGGGGTCCTGACATGATTTTCTCACCGAACGTGATCCAGGAGACTTGGACCCTGCTCCAAGGAACAAAAGAGGCGGTCACGAGGGTGGGGGGTGCGCCCCCCTAGGGCGCGCCCCCTGCCTCGTGGGCCCCTCGGTGCTCCTCCGGCGTACTTCTTACTCCTATATATACACACGTACCCCCAAACAATCAGAAAAGGAGCCAAAAACCTAATTCCACCGCCGCAACTTTCTGTATCCATGAGATCCCATCTTGGGGCCTGTTCCGGAACTCCGCCGGAAGAGGGCCGTCATCACGGAGGGCCTCTACATCATCATAGCCTCTCCGATGAAGTGTGAGTAGTTTACCTCAGACCTTCGGGTCCATAGTTAGTAGCTAGATGGCTTCTTCTCTCTCTTTGAATCTCAATACAAAGTTCTCCCCCTCTCTTATGGAGATCTATTCGATGTAATCTTCTTTTTGCGGTGTGTTTGTTGAGATCGATGAATTGTGGGTTTATGATCAAGTCTATCTATGAATAATATTTGAATCTTCTCTGAATTCTTTTATGTATGATTGGTTATCTTTGCAAGTCTCTTTGAATTATCCGTTTGGTTTGGCCAACTAGATTGGTAGTTCTTGCCATGGGAGAAGTGCTTAGCTTTGGGTTCGATCTTGCGGTGTCCTTTCCCAGTGACAAAAGGGGCTGCAAGGCACGTATTGTATCGTTGCCATCGAGGATAACAAGATGGGGTTTATTTCATATTGCATGAATTTATCTCTCTACATCATGTCATCTTACTTAAAGTGTTACTCTATTTTAACTTAATACTCTAGATGCATGCTGGATAGCGGTCAATGAGTGGAGTAATAGTAGTAGATGCAGAACCGTTTCGGTCTACTTGTCACGGACGTGATGCCTATATACATGATCATGCCTAGATATTCTCATAACTATGCTCAATTCTGTCAATTTCTCAACAGTAATTTGTTCACCCACCATAGAATACTTATGCTCTTGAGAGAAGCCACTAGTGAAACCTATGGCCCCGGAGTCTATTCTCATCATATCAATCTCCATCACTTTAATCTTGCTTTGCCTTTTTACTTTGCTTTTACTTTTTACTTTGCATCTTTATGCCAAAAATACCAAAAATATTATATCTATCAGATCTCACTCTCGTAAGTGACCGTGAAGGGATTGACAACCCCTAATCGCGTTGGTTGCGAGTAGCTATCGCTTTGTGCAGGTACGAGGGACTTGAGCGTGGCCTCCTGCTGGATTGATATCTTGGTTCTCAAAAACTGAGGGAAATACTTACGCTACTCTGCTGCATCATCCCTTCCTCTTCAGGGAAAACCAACGCAAGCTCAAGATGTAGCAAGAAGGATTTCTGGCGCCGTTGTCGGGGAGTCTACGCAAAAAGTCAACATACCAAGTACCCATCACAATCCCTATCTCTCGCATTACATTATTTGCCATTTGCCTCTCGTTTTCCTCTCCCCCACTTCACCCTTGTCGTTTTATTCGCCCTCTCTCTCTATCCTCCCTCTCTATTTTCCTCTTTTTGCCCGTTTGTTCTTGTTTGCTTGTGTGCTAGTTTGTTTGCTTATCGCCATGGCTAGTCTCATATCTTCTCCGTTGTCTCCCGAGAGTGAAGTTCTAAATTTTAAACAAAGGGAGGGAGAAAATCTAAAAGATGCTTGGTATAGAATTTGCAATGCTCAAAATAGATCTACCAGGAAGCAACCTACCTTAGTTCTTCTCCGCAATTTTATGTAGGTGTTAATCCTTGGTATAGATATATCCTCGATACCATTACCGGAGGGAACTTGTTGGGTAGCCATACTTTTGATTCCTATAATGCTATGCTAAATTTATTTGGCTCACCACCTCTTTTGGTTAATGGAACCATGTTAACTTTGGAGCATGTTATGCAAAGACTTGAAATTATTGAAAATAAAGTTGCTACTATTGAATTAATTGAAAATCTAGATAAAAAGATCTACAATCAAATTACTCAATATGGATCTAAGGTAGGAATGACTCTGAAAAATATTAAGGAAAAGGAACCCATAGTTAATGAGAAGATAAACTTAGATTCTACTAGAATTGATAAATTTGAGGGTATCATTACAAACTTGGGAACCGATTTTTCTTCCGTACAGAATACTCCAAGTCCCCCTACTAAAATTGCCAAGCTTATGTATGTTCCTAAAAATAAGGGTGAATCATCTAGTAAGGAAACTGCGGATCTTAAATCTATAAGTATTCATCCCAATCTTTTAGCTATCATTAAGGAACCAATTCCTACAAATGAATTTTTTGATCTTGTGCCTAAAAGTTTGATAATAACTAGAAAGAAAGAAACTCCTAAGGTAAATAGATGCCTCATCGAAGAATTGCCAACCAAAGATGGCAATACCTAGATCTATCCTTGCTTTTATGCCTAGCTAGGGGAGATAAATGATAGCGCTTGTTGGGAGGCAACCCAATTTTATTTTTATTCCTTGATTTTTGGTCCTGCTTAGTAATAAATAAATTATTTAGACTCTGTTTTGTTTGTGTTTTTTTGTGTTTAATTAGTCTTTGTGCCAAGTAGAACCGTTGGGAAGACTTGGGGAAAGTCTTGTTGAACTTGCTGTAAAAAACAGAAACTTTAGCGCTCACGAGAACTGCTGTAGTTTTTATTTGGAGAGTTCTATTTAGTTAATTCTTTTTGAATATGATTAATAGATAAATTCCTCACGTCCAGAAATTTATTTTAGAATTTTTGGGGTTCCAGATCTTGCTCTAGCTACAGATTACTACAGACTGTTTTGTTTTTGACAGATTCTGTTTTTCGTGTGTTGTTTGCTTATTTTGATGAATCTATGGCTAGTAAAATAGTTTATAATCCATAGAGAAGTTGGAATACAGTAGGTTTAACACCAATATAAATAAAGAATGAGTTAATTATAGTACCTTGAAGTGGTATTTTGTTTTCTTTCGCTAACGGAGCTCACGAGTTTTCTATTTTGAGTTTTGTGTTGTGAAGTTTTCAAGTTTTGGGTGAATTCTTTTGATGGATCATGGAACAAGGAGTGGCAAGAGCCTAAGATTTTGGATGCCCATGGCACCCCCAAGATAATCCAAGGACACCAAAAAGTCAAAGCTTGGGTATGCCCCGGAAGGCATCCCCTCTTTCGTCCACTTCCATCGGTAATTTACTTGGAGCTATATTTTTATTCACCAACATGATATGTGTTTTGCTTGGAGCGTCTTGTATTATTTGTTTCTTTGTGTCTTAGTATGCCACAATCATCCTTGCGGTACACACCTTTTGAGAGAGCCATACATGAATTAAAATTTAATAGAATACTCTATGTGCTTCACTTATATCCTTTGAGCTAAGTAGTTTTGCTCTATGTGCTTCACTTATATCTTTTGAGTGTTATAATTTTGCTCTATGTGCTTCACTTAGATCTTTTAGAGCACGGTGGTGGATTTGTTTTAAAGAAACTATTAATCTCTCATGCTTCACTTAAATTATTTTGAGAGTCTCTTAATAGCATGGTAATTTGCTTAATAATAATATGCTTGGTATTCAAGATTTGTGAAACTTTCTTTTGAGTGTGTTGAATACTAAGAAAAGATTGAAGCTTGATAATTGTTTTGAGATATGGAGGTGATAATATTAAAGTCATGCTAGTTGAGTAGTTGTGAATTTAAAGAATACTTGTGTTAAAGTTTGTGATTCCCGTAGCATGCACGTATGGTGAACCGTTATGTGATGAAGTCGGAGCATGATTTATTTATTGATTGTCTTCCTTATGAGTGGCGGTCGGGGATGAGCGATGGTCTTTTCCTACCAATCTATCCCCCTAGGATCATGCGCGTAATACTTTGCTTTGATAACTTCTAGATTTTTTCAATAAGTATATGCGTTCTTTATGACTAATGTTGAGTCCATGGATCATACGCACTCTCACCCGTCCACCTTTGCTAGCCTCTCTAATACCGCGCACCTTTCGCCGGTATAATACACCTACCATATACCTTCCTCAAAACAGCCACCATACCTACCTATTATGGCATTTCCATAGCCATTCTGAGATATATTTCCATGCAACTTTCCACCATCTAGTTCATCATGACACACTCCATCATTGTCATATTGCATATCCCGGTACACCGCCGGATGCATTCATATAGAGTTATATTTTGTTCTAAGTATCGAGTTGTAATTGTTGAGTTGTAAGAAAAATAAAAGTGTGATGATCATCATTATTAGAGCATTGTCCAAGTGAGGAAAGAATGATGGAGACTATGATTCCCCCATAAGTCGGGATGAGACTCCAGACGAAAAATTAAAAAATAAAAGAGGCCAAAGAAGCCCAAATAAAATGAGGCCATAAAAAGAAGAGAAAAGGCCCAAAAAATGAGAGAAAAAGAGAGAAGGGACAATGTTACTATCCTTTTACCACACTTGTGCTTCAAAGTAGCACCATGATTTTCATAGTAGAGAGTCTCTCATGTTATCACTTTCATATACTAGTGGGAATTTTACATTATAGAACTTGGCTTGTGTATTCCAATGATGGGCTTCCTCAAATTGCCCTAGGTCTTCATGAGCAAGCAAGTTGGATGCACACCCACTTAGTTTCTTTTTGAGCTTTTATATACTTATAGCTCTAGTACATCCGTTGCATGGCAATCCCTACTCACTCACATTGATATCTATTGATGGGCATCTCCATAGCCCGTTGATACGCCTAGTTGATGTGAGACTATCTTCTCCTTTTTGTCTTGTCCACAACCACCATTCTATTCCACCTATAGTGCTATATCCATGGCTCACGCTCATGTATTACGTGAAGATTGAAAAAGTTTTGAAAAAGTTAGAGTATGAAACAATTGTTTAGCTTGTCATCGGGGTTGTGCATGATTTAAATACTTTGTGTGGTGAAGATAGAGCATAGCCAGACTATATGATTTTTTAGGGATAACTTTCTTTGGCCATGTTATTTTGAGAAGACATAATTGCTTTGTTAGTATGCTTGAAGTATTATTATTTTTATGTCAATATAAACTTTTGTCTTGAATCTTTCGAATCTGAATATTCATACCAAAATTAAGAAGATTTGCATTGAAATTATGCCAAGTAGCACTCGGCATCAAAAATTCTCTTTTTATCATTTACCTACTCGAGGACGAGCAGGAATTAAGCTTGGGGATGCCTGATACGTCTCCAACGTATCTATAATTTTTGATTTCTCCATGCTATATTATCTACTGTTTTGGACTATATTGGGCTTTATTTTCCACTTTTATATTATTTTTGGGACTAACCTATTAACCGGAGGCCCAGCCCAGAATTGTTGTTTTTTTGCCTATTTCAGTGTTTCGAAGAAACGGAATATCAAACGGAGTCCAAACGGAATAAAATCTTCAGGAATGTGATTTTCTCACCGAACATGATCCAGGAGACTTGGACCCTGCTCCAAGGAACAAAAGAGGCGGTCACGAGGGTGGCCCCCCCTAGGGTGCACCCCCTGCCTCGTGGGCCCCTCGGTGCTCCTTGGGCATACTTCTTCCTCCTATATATACACACGTACCCCCAAACGATCAGAAAAGGAGCCAAAAACCTAATTCCACCGCCACAACTTTCTGTATCCACGAGATCCCGTCTTGGGGCCTGTTCCGGAGCTCCGCCGGAAGAGGGCCGTCATCACGGAGGGCTTCTACATCAGCATAGCCTCTTCGATGAAGTGTGAGTAGTTTACCTCAGACCTTCGGGTCCATAGTTAGTAGCTAGATGGCTTCTTCTCTCTCTTTGAATCTCAATACAAAGTTCTCCCCCTCTCTTGTGGAGATCTATTCGATGTAATCTTCTTTTTGCGGTGTGTTTGTTGAGACCGATGAATTGTGGGTTTATGATCAAGTCTATCTATGAATAATATTTGAATCTTCTCTGAATTCTTTTATGTATGGTTGGTTATCTTTGCAAGTCTCTTCGAATTATCCGTTTGGTTTGGCCAACTAGATTGGTAGTTCTTGCCATGGGAGAAGTGCTTAACTTTGGGTTCGATCTTGCGGTGTCCTTTCCCGGTGACAGAAGGGGCAGCAAGGCACGTATTGCATTGTTGCCATCGAGGATAACAAGATGGGGTTTATTTCATATTGCATAAATTTATCTCTCTACATCATGTCATCTTGCTTAAAGCGTTACTCTGTTTTAACTTAATACTCTAGATGCATGCTGGATAGCGGTCGATGAGTGGAGTAATAGTAGTAGATGCAGAATCGTTTTGGTCTACTTGTCCCGAACGTGATGCCTATATACATGATCATGCCTAGATATTCTCATAACTATGCTCAATTCTGTCAATTGCTCAACAGTAATTTGTTCACCCACCGTAGAATACTTATGCTCTTGAGAGAAGCCACTAGTGAAACCTATGGCCCCCGGGTCTATTCTCATCATATCAATCTCCATCACTTTAATCTTGCTTTGCTTTTTTACTTTGCTTTTACTTTTTACTTTGCATATTTATACCAAAAATACCAAAAATATTATATCTGTGAGATCTCACTCTCATAAGTGACCGTGAAGGGATTGACAACCCCTAATCGCGTTGGTTGCGAGTAGCTATCGCTTTGTGTAGGTACGAGGGACTTGAGCGTGGCCTCCTACTGGATTGATACCTTGGTTCTCAAAAACTGAGGGAAATACTTACGCTACTCTGCTGCATCATCCCTTCCTCTTCGGGGAAAGCCAACGCAAGCTCAAGACGTAGCACCACTATACTGGTTCCCAGCTAACAGGGGGAGTATTCATTTTTTGTGCATAATAAGAAGGCACTTCCTTACGTGTGAAGATATAGCTGGTGGGTCCGAGCTGTCAGCGGCGATAATGTTTTTTCCGCGAAATACAGAGGCCCTTTCGGTGGGTCCCTGATGTCAGGTGGAGGAATCATTATTTTGCGCGTAATAAGGAGGCATTTCCTTGCGTGCGGCCGTGGACCCAGCTGTCGGCCTCTCCACGTATAGTCCACTTCAGATGCATGTCGGTCGTTGACCATGTTGACCAGGCCGCGCCGAGAGCACCAGGGCGGTGGACGACGGCGAGGCATAGGAAGCGAACGACATAGAGGCAAGGAAGAATCAGCAGTTGTTTCCCACGCGGAGGGGAGTACGACTGTACGAGGGTTTACTGGTTCGTCTGCCATCACCGGAGAATAACAACAGGTGTGGGTGAGTAGAGGGATGGCTAGGCCAGCGATGGGAGTACGGTGGGGCGGTGTGGCCTGCGCGGCAGCACAGCTGGCCGGCGGGAGGAGGGAGCAGGCAATCCCGCCGGCGCTTGTTTGAGCGGCTGGAGCAGGAAGAGAAGAGATTGAAGAAGCACGACGGCCGTTGGATGGACATCCAATAGTCAGTGCTTGTGCGTCAACCTTTTTTTAGGAAAGCCTCAAATCTATGGAAAACAGCATACAACCCATCTGCCATTATTTCTAATAATTTACATCCCATTTGCTAATTCTTAAGGGTTTTTTGGAGCCCATATTCTTTTTGTTAGCATTACAGCCCATATTGTGGCCACGGTTAAAAAATTATACGAAATTTTGCATATTTCAGTGCGGTCCGAACTGTTTTTAATCCCGAAATTTCGACTCACATTCAAACTGATTTTAAAAATAAATGTATATCAATATAAAATCCAACAAGTTCTCCACGCATAAAAATTAATGCAATTTAAAATCTTGAAATGAAAAAAAAAGATATTTGAAACTAATTGCCGGTTTGATGTGTTTTAAAAATGTACAGCCCATTTCTCATTACTGATGGGCCATTTTCTCGGCCAACCGAATGAAAGCTCTCCTCGTCCTGAAAGATTTGCAGCCCAACAGGCCTGACAAAGCGACTTACTTGGCAAATCATAAAAAATACTGGGTTGCGGCCATGGACCCAGCTGTCAGCCTCTCCACGTATAGTACTCTTCCGATGGAAGATGTTCCTTGACCACGTTGACCACACCGCGCGGAGAGCACCACGGCGGTGGACGACGGCGGGGCCTAGGAAGGGGACGACGTGGAGCCGGGGAAGACGCGGCAGTGGAAGCCTGCGCGGAGAGGAGTATGAGGGTTCACTGGTTCGGCTGCGGTGTGAGGCTGCCGTCGCCGCAGGGTCTGGCCAGCGATGGGAATAGTAGGGGCGGTGAGGCCTCTGCGGCAGCATAGCCGGCCACGGGAGGCAGGAGCATGCGGCACGACCGACACTGCTTTGGGCGGCTGGAGCAAGAAGACCAGAGGTTGAAGAAGCATTACGGCCGTTGGATGGACATCATACGATCACTGGAGCTAGAATCATTCATATTGACTAAGTTGACAAAGCCCTTCATCCCCGTCAACTTAGTAGGCCCACAAGTCAGCCTCCCACCAAGGTGGGTCCTAGCTAGCCGGGGGAGTATTCATTTTTTGTGCGTAATAAGGAGGCACTTCCGGTGGGTCCAAGCTGACAGCGGGGGGAACATTTTTTCGCGAAATATGGTGACCCGTCCGGTGGGTCCCAACAGTCAGGGGGAAACGATTTTTTCGCAAAATACTAGTGGCCCGTCCGGTGGTCCCCGCTGTCAGGTGGAGGAATAATTATTTTCTGTGTAATAAGGAGGCACTTCCTTGCGGCTGCCGTGGACCCAGCTGTCAGCCTCTCCATGTATAGTACTCTTCCGATAGAAGTCGGTCATTGACCACATTGACCACGCCGCGCCGAGAGCACCACAGCGGTGGACGACGGCGAGGCCTAGGAAGGGGACGACGCGGAGCTGGGCAAGACGTGGCAGTGGATGCCCACGCGGAGAGGAGTACGAGCGTTCACTGGTTCGGCTGCGGTGTGAGGCTGCCGTCGCCGCAGAATAATAGGGGGTGTGGGTGAGTGGAGGGATGGCCTGGCCAGTGGTGGGAGTAGTATGGGGGCAGTGAGGCCTCCGCGGTAGCACAGCCGGCCACGAGAGGCAAGAGCAGGCAGCACAACCGGCGCTACTTTGGGCGGCTGGAGCAAGAAGACTAGAGGTTGAAGAAGCACTATGGCCGTTGGATGGACATCATACGGTCACTGGAGTATTGACTAAGTTGACAAAGCCCTCCGTCCCCGTCAACTTAGTAGGCCCACAAGTTAGCCTAACAATATGGTGGGTCCAGCTAGCAGGGGGTATTCATTTTTCGGGCGTAATAAGGAGGCACTTCCTTGCGTGCGGGTGGGTCTGACCTGTCAGCGAGGGGAACATTTTTTTCGTGAAGTACAGAGGCCCTTCCTGTGGGTCCTAGCTGTTAGGTGGAGGAATCATTATTTTGCGCGTAATAAGGAGGCATTTCCTTGTGTGCGGCCGTGGACCCAGCTGTCAGCCTCTCCACGTACAGTACACTTCCGATGGATGTCGTTCATTGACCACATTAACCAGGCCGCACCGAGAGCACCAGGGCGGTGGACGACGGCGAGGCCTAGGAAGGGAACGGCACGGAGCCAGGGAATACTCGGCAGTTGTTTCCCACACGGAGGAGTACGAGGGTTTACTGGTTCGTCTGCCGTCGCCGGAGAATAACAGCATGTGTGGGTGAGTAGAGGGATGGCTAGGCCAGCGATGGGAGTATGCTGGGGCCGTGAGGCCTGCGCGGCAGCATAGCCGGCCGCGGGAGGAGGGAGCAGGCAGTCCCGCCGGCGCTTGGTTGAGCGGCTCGAGCATGAAGAGCAGAGATTGAGGAAGCACGACGGCCGTTGGATGGACATCCAACAGTCACTGCTCTCATGTGTTGACTAAGTTGACAGGGCGTTGCGTGTGCGTCAACCTTTTTTTTATGAAATCATATGCATCAACCTGTAGTAGGCGCACAAGTCAGCCTCAAATCTATGGAAAACATCATACAACCCATATGACATTATTTCTAATAATGTACAACCCATTTGCTAATTCTTAAGAATTTTTTTGGAGCACATCTTCTTTTTGTTAGCATTACACCCCATATTGTGGCCACGGTTTAAAAGTATACGAAATTTTGCATATTTCGGTGCGGTCAACTGTTTTTAATCCAGAAATATCGATTCACATTCAAACTATTTTGAAAAATAATTTATATAAATATAAAATCCAAATAATTGTCCATGCATAAAAATCAATGGAATTTAAGATCTTATAATGAAAAAAATTGAAACTATTTCCCGGTTTGATGTGTTTTAAAAATGTACAACCCATTTCTGGGCAAACCGAATGAAACTCTCCTTGTCTTGAAAGATTTGCAGCCCAGCAGGGCCGATAAAGCAAGTAGGCCTTGTTTGGGTATTTCTTTTAAAAAAATAGAACTGGGCTAGCCATTTTCAGCAAGAAAAAAACACAACTGGGCTCATGATGTGGTAAACATAAATAAAACCCTGGCTAGACGGGCCACAACCCCCGCACAACCCCGTTGTTATCCTGATCTGTCGCTAAAACTAGTATAAATAACAACTGCTTGTTCCTCAAAAAAAAACTGTGCGACTTGCTGGGTCCCTGGTGTCAGCCGCTCGTAGTGTAATTCTCTCATTTATTGACTACGTTGACAATGGCGTGAGCCCCAGATGTCCAACCATTAGGAGGAACCATATTTTTGGGCTTGTACTATAGAGGCACTTGCTTGCGTACTGCCATGACGCTGGTGGGTCCCTACTGTCATCCTCTCCACATACAGTCATCTCCTTGTTCCTCTCGGTTGTTGACGACATTGACAACGCAAGAGGGCGGCGCACCGCACACGGCGATCGAACCAAGGCTGCAAGGTGGAGGACGACGGTGATGCCTCCGACGGAATGAACAGGAGCCGTTGAAGATGCGCCGGTCCAGTCGCAGGCGGAGGGGAGTACAAGGGTTGACTGGTTCGGGCGCGGATGCGTGTTGGGGCTGACGTTGCCGGAGAATAACAGGACGTGCGGGGGAATAGAGGGAGGGAACGGCCAAAATTGGAGGGTACGTACGGTAGGGCGGCGGAGGCGCAACCAGCCATGGGAGGCGGGAGCAGGCGGAACTGACGGGGTGGTTTGGTTTGGGCGGCTGGAGGAAGAAGAAGACAACAGATAGAAGATACACGACAGATGTTGGATGTCAATCCAACGGCTGGTAGGCAGAATCATTTGTTGACTGGCTAGTAGGTCGACACCACCTTGGATAGGCTATTTCCTTGCGGGTCCCAAATGCCAGAATCCAAATCTGTCACGGTCATGCAGCCTTTCCTATGAAAATTTACATCCCATTTGATGTGCTAGTTCGAAATAAGTTTGTGGGTGCTGGTGGGGGCTAATCACTTGGCTTCTGTAATGCACAGTGATGTTATTTCCCTTGGTTGGGATTTGTTCCAATATTTCACTCTAAATTAAACGAATGGCAAGCCATTTGCCTTGTTTCAAAGAAAATATGACAGTCACATCCGAGTTGAAAAGGGCAGGAACATCTAACTCCAGCTTACAAACTGTACAAAAGCATGAGGGTTAATTATTCATCGGGTTTACAAAAAACCAGATTGAAAAGGGCAACAACAACTAACTCCAGCACTATTTTCGGTAGTCACAGTCAAATGGATCGGTCAGGTCCATAGAATGAACATCCTAGGTCGTAAAATTTACTGGATTATGACCACAATATGTTGTAAATAGAAGCCCGACACGTTCAGAAGCTCTTTTGCCCACCTGAAACTCCTTTTTTTGCTCTTCGACATACCCATCCATCAATTCAGTAAATATATGGGCTTTTGAATTGATTTTACTATTTACTAGTGTGGATGGGCTGTTTTGTCTTGGGCCCAGAGAAACAATTACTACTAGTACAGTGGAGACACTCTACAGCTACCCAGAAAAACAATTACTACTAGTACAGTGGAGACACTCTACCGCTTCTGGCTCCTCCTAGGTCATTGAAACGTCTCCCTCTACTGAATGCCATTATACTTTTGTTCACCGACATGCGGGCCATGCAGCGCGCGGGCCCAAATGCCATCCACCAAATTAGAAGGCAGTATGCAGGCGGAGAGTCACCCCGGTCGTAGCGCGGCAGTAACGAGCCGTCGTATCACAAAACCCCACCTCCCCGCAGTCTAAGTTTGACGGACGAAGCAACCATCATTTCACTCTTCGCTGAATCCCCTTCTCCCTCACCGTCTTCAAGAAAGGCAACACTCGCATCTGCCACTGTTCTTCTCTCCGAACGAAGGGAAGGTAAGCGGATCCGTGATGTTGGTATATTTTCGTTCAGAGAAAAAAAGAACTTTTGCAAAGCAGTAACCGATCCTCACTCTCTTTTTTTGTTTCATTGTCATTGCGATTGTGTTTTCCTTTCAGTGGTCTCCTAGTATTCGTCAGTTTCATGATGGACCAAGGAGAACCAGGCAAAGATCTGCCGATATTGGAGCAGACGCGGGAGGCTGATCCCCACGAGACAGAGAGCTCCAAGAAGATGGAGGCAACCACCGAGCCGACCCCAGATACGCTCACGGCCACTACTGAGATGGTCAATGCCCCGTTTGAGGTTACAGCCCCCGTGGCACTGCAGGAGCAGTTTTCCCCCTTCGAGGATGTGTCCCCCCCCCCCGCTGAGCTGCCCAAGGTGATTTCCTTCTTTGCCGATCTCGATTGTGGTTTTTCATCTAAGTATGTGGTGATTTTTTTAGAAAAGGAAGTATGTGGTGATTAATAATGCAAAATTTTATTAGCTTCGATGCCATGCTATACATAGTGGTTTAAATAACTTGTGTTTCTTATACTGAAAAGTAATTCAGAATTTGTTTCTGTTTCAATTAGAGCCCTGATGCAGACAAGGATTGTGTGGTTGTACATGTCACTCGCTATGAGGCGGACGACCTGAATATACGCACTGGGAAAACAGAGTTCTTAGGCTGTTGGATCCTGGAAGCCATTTGCGGTTATACCAATGAAGAGTTGTATTCCAGCCTCACTGTTGTCAGGCGTGTTGTCCAGGGTGTACTGAAGCACAAGAAGTTCAAAGCTACTCCTTCGTTTGTGAGGCATACTGTTCTTGTCAAGCTTACGCAGGAAGATGACGTGGCATGCCTCCACAAACAAGTTTATCAGTGGCAAGGCCACAAGGTTGTCTTCATGAAGGTTCACAGGATTGAGCTGCTGCGGGACGTCCTCGATGATGTTCATGGCAAGGTCCGTCTTGTGTCCAGCCCAAATTAGATCGAGGCATGAAATAGTTGCCCCAGCTAGTGTTTAATAGTAGTTTGGATTGTGTCTAATTATCCGAACCTTGCCTGTTATCGACCCCTCTGGGGCTAGTACTCTGTTTGAATCCGTCTATGGGAACTGCTGCTACTTTTGTGTGCCCGTGAATCATGTGAGAACCATCGTAATTGTTGCCGAAACAGATGCGTCCTCACTAGTTTTTTCATGAATATGGCATGGTAAGACATAAGTTGTCACGGTTTATCATACGAGCAGTGTGTGTTTTGATGAAATAGAGCACTCGTTCGAGAACCGTGCGCCGACGTATACATAAGTACTTGTAAACACTGTTGGTGCTACCCCACTTGTAAGCAGTTGTGCAAAACACGACACATTGGCTCAGCTCGCTTCAACACTAGGCTATCGACCAGCTAACAATCAACAATCTGCTGTCTGACATATAAGCAACTATGTATCTTGTTACAGTGGTTCATGCAGTTAATTGAGGCCACAATGTAATAAATTCCAAACGTTCACACGCTAGTCCAGCGCTCATGTGGAACACTCACATTAAACTCGTCTTCATAAAAAACTTGAAAAACATAAGTTAAGCAATTTTATACATCTCAATGATTCATAGAACATAACAAACATATACTAGTTCACAGCAAAAGACAAAGTTGTGAGAAGGTTTACAAATCAGGAAAAAACAAGCAAGGCTTCTCTGAGCAAAGGGCCTCCCGGCAGGCTTAAATTTCCTGGAGTTCACTCTGGTTTTTTCTTGTTGCCACCATTCAGGGTTAGGTTCTCTCATTCCAGAATAACCAATTATAATTGTGGTCTCAGCTGGAATGCTGAACTGAACCATGCAGTGTACTGACCAGCTGAAATGCTTGTGCATTCCACTAAATTTAAGCACCGCTATTTGCAGAAATAAGCAGACCACAATGCCTCTTGTCCGCGCACCTGTCCAAAAAACCGCCGTGCAGCCGTGCCAGCTAGTCCTCGGTCCATGGATGAACTGGTAGAAAGTGCATTCCGGACTAGGATGCAGTTGTTTTCGCTCGTCCCTGCACTGCAATCAGGAAGTAAAACGTACGAATCAGCTTCTTTTAGATTGCGTTGGTCATTCTACCTTAGTTACTACCAATGTAGGGATACCTTGAGGACGGGAGGTTAGATGACGGCAACGAGGGATAGCCATCTCATTTTGCGCAGTTGTACTAAAACTGAGGTGTGTGCTTTTGATTGCGCGGATAGAAACGATACGGAGACAGACATCCCAAAACGATATGGAGACAGACATCCCTGTTTGCGCAAATACGAAATACGGTTATTTAAACAGTGACAGATATTACTACTTTCCCCCGTTTCCTCTTAGAACCAAGTCCTAGATTCATGCTACATCTTTCCCAATTTCTTCCCTCTTTGAACCAACGCTTTGAGTCGACTGTATGAACTAGATTTACTTCTAATAATAGTAGAAGTCTAGGTGGCTTTGGAACAGCGGACGGAAGTAGAAAAGGATCCACACGAAGGGAGCTGGGGCAGTAGAGCAAGGCAGGTTTCGAAGGAATATATACCTGAGGGTCGTCGGCATGTGGCCAAGACGGCGTCGGGAGGCCGCATCTTGGCCACAATACCGCAGGGAGGAAGAAGGGGTCGGAGGCCCTCCCGAGTTGGCTCTCTCTCGGAGAGAATGGCACGGCCGCCGATCGGGACGCGCGGGCAGCCGTTGGTCTCCTCCCTCGCCGCCGACGACAGCGTGAACGATGCACCTACACCCCTGCCCCGGTCGAGGTTGTCCGGCCGGATTTGTGACCAGCCGTGAGCTGAGAGAGAGTGTGGCCACCTATGTGTTGCTTAGATCTGGAGAGCATGAGAGAGTGAACGAGAGGAACCCTAGTAAAGCAAGCGCTAAGGCTCCTGCTTTTATATATAGTGGAGTGATTTTGTTGTACCAGCTTCAAAAAAATGCGCTCCTACGTGTACCCGCGAGTGGGTGTGAGAGAACTAGTGCGTGCGTGCACCGCTTCTCTTCGTGAGAGTACAATATACTATGCCCAAAGAACGTTCGCCGCAAGAGTAATAGTATAAGTGTGTGACGTGTGAGCTAAAATAAAATGTGCGCGCCGTCTTTTGTTTTTTAGAAGTTCTGAGGGTAGGGTGTGAAGAGCACATATGTGCGTGACGTCTACCTGCAGATAGACGGTGGGTGCGACGTGCGAGTCTGCGAGAGGACTCGGGAGAGTCGTGACTCGTGAGGGTGCGTGTGCGTGAGAGAGAGGGGGGCACGTATCAATGCAATGCATGTGTCCGTAAATCATTATCCGACAAACGTTCGCCACAAGCCTTTTCCTGACGAACGCCGTAAGAACCGTTAGATCGGCATCCGACAGTGTCAGTTTTGCCATGTCATTTAACAGAACAGCCACTCCTCCTACACACAAATCTTCCACGTGAGTGTTAGCAACTGCCGTATGCTCCCTCCGTTCCGAAATGCAGTGCATATAGCTTTATTGAAAATTCGAACCTCGCAAACTTTTACCGAGTTTTCGTGTACCAAATTGCACATGTAGAATACCATGTATATATCATTTCATTCATCTTCGAGAGGTAACTATAAAGATGGGTGAGGAGTCTACAAAGAAAGACCATCGTATCACCCGCAACAATTTCAAGCATCCTTTAGTGTCGAGGAATATCATAGGAACTCTATATGATATGATTTTTATAGGATTTTTTCCTTTAGAGCCAATTGGTTCATAGGAATAGATTCATATACTCCACATTTCAAAGGAAATAAACATGATATCATTTCTATAGCTTTAGAGCCACTTGGTTCATATGAATGGATTCCTATACTCCCTTAATTTCAAAGGAAAATAAACATTAGCGTATATTCAATAGAAAAGTTCCTATGATATGAACCAAATTACATCTCTTTTCTAATCCCTCCTCATAGGAATTGAGATACATGTCATCTCTAGATTCAATAGAAAAGTTCCTATGATGTGAACCAAATGACATCTCTTTTCCAATCCCTACTCATAGGAATTGAGATGCTCCATGTCATCTCTTTCCCTACAACTTCCATGTATACATCTTCTATTCCTAAATAGATAGTACAACCCACTAGTAGCTTTTTTTCCAAAACATGCAACTATGGCACAAGAACTATATAGTGTGCCAATAACTTTGAAAGATGGTCGCTGGATGAAGCTAACCCGACAGTGCAGAGATAGGCAAATCCGAGCACTACTGGCCGTTGGATATCATCAACATTCCACCAGATCTGCCACATGTACAATTTAGAAGACTCCATGGTTGAACTTAAGCATAATGCACAAACCTCAAAACACAAGCACTTCTCCTTTGTTCTAGAATCTTCTGTATCATAATTGATTATTTTTTCTAAATGAATTGCCATTATTTGTTTTTTACTTTATGATTTACAATGCACAACCCCATGAATCTTAACATTTTTATAAAACTAATTGATTTTGAATGAGATGAACTATAAGAACTAAATGAACATCTACATCATGCATATATGACTCAAAGCTTTACATGCTATAGTGTGTATTTATTCATAATTTGGTTTCGAAATCTCATGCGTTCAATACATGTGTACCTTACTAGTTTTGAGTAGAGTAGCAAATTTCACGCGGCCCCGGGTATATCAAAATGCAGGGCCCATGCATCATTGCCTTTCGGTCGAACCTACATCCACAATTTTTTGTACGTACTATATCTCCACTGGTCCCCGAACCCAAAATGTTGCCTCGTTCCTGTAAAACCAAGTGGCCCACACATATTTAAGGCGTCGACTCAAACCCGTTTACTACGACGTGGCCCTGCACGCCGTAGTACTCCTACAAACCCTACCGCCGCACTCATCATCGGTTTTCTTCAAGAGGACGAGGGACAAGACGAGTTGTAGTGGGGGCGCTTTCAAAAAAGGATCTGTAGTGGAGACCCCTACCCTAGGGTGCCCTAGGTAGCTACCACACGCATCATTGTTTTCTCTTTTCTTTATGCTCTTGCGCCCTAGAGTGAAATGATGGTTGCTTCGTCCGTCCAGCTTAATGCGGGAAAGGTGGGGCTTTGTGATTTGACCCCTCATCGCTCATTTTCTACTACTGCGGCGCTACAACCGGGGTGCCTCCAATTCTAACTGCTGCTCCGAACTGTAATTTGGTGCTTCACACGTGGAACAAGACGGTGGATGAGCCACATGTCGGCCAAAGGGGTCCTGTTAAGTGTGTCGCCATTTCGTGTGCGGACTGACCCTGCTTGAGTTGCTACGCCAACACGACAGGAGCAGCCTACCACTTGGTTTTGCTCCTTGGTGAATCCCGACTATATTGATCTAAAAAGATACGTGCTGAACTACCCTCTCCGTCTTGGTTTTTTTATTTCTAGGCGTCTCGGTTTATAGGGCCTGCACATAGTTCTAGGTCATCCATTTGACTAACTAAATATGAGTTACTATGTCACAAAAATTATATCATTGGATTCTTAAGCGGATGTAGTTGTATTTAAAAGTCGAGGGTGGGGCTTTTCCTGCGCGGTAGGCAGGGCAGTTCTGCCTAGTCGGTTCGACAGAGACGCCCGAAGACGAGGGAGTAGGCTGCTGCAAACGTAGGGCTGTGTGATTTGACAACGAGTTACTGCTGGACAGGTGGGCCCCGTGATTTGACTTGCCATTATCATTTTAACTGCGGCGCTACGACCGGCGTGAGTCTCCCGATTCTTGACCACCTCCATTACGAAGAAAGAGATACAGAGGAGTAAAAAATACACTTATAGCCAACCTTGTTGTAGTATGAGTGACTAAGTGATGACTATGTATGACATGCCAACATCAGATAGCCTAACACACCGTGTTAAATCTCCAACCTTGGATCTAAGATCAAATGGTCGCATGCTAAGTTGCTGAAAATTTGCAGAATAACCCTCCAAGATAGGATATTCACCCATAGGTCTAGAATCACGCCATGCAACCGTTCGATCTCAGATCCAAGGGCTCTCGGAAGCCCATATCATGGGAGAATGGAAAGCCACTACCCTACCGTTCGCACGCTGGCAGTTCGCTCCTACTCGTCCCCGCACGTCCTTCAATACTACGGCGGTTCGCTCCTAGTCGTCCCGTCCATTCACATTACGACAATTCCACTAATCCTAACCCTCCTCCCAAATCCATGGGGTCCCAAATCTCCACGATCGGTGGTGAGTACAAGGTTAGAACCATCACCGACGATGAGTTCGACGTCATCTACACCCTTTCTTCCGCGACGGTGAAAGGATGCCTTTCTCGCTTTAGACACATGTTCGAAAACTCAGATGATGAGTGGGTCGCTGGGCTAGATGTTGAGTACACCACAGTCCTGGGACCAGAGAAGGATCTAAAGGACGAAGAAAGGAAGAAGCCCGCCGTCATCCAGGTTTGCGTACATAACGTTTGCTTGGTCTACCACACATGCCATGCCGACGCTGAGTGCTAGGATTTTATGAACTTCCTCAAGGAAAAAACAGTGAATTTTTTTACTATATACTTTAAGAACGACAGGGATGTCCTGCGTCGGATAGGTCTCATTGTAGGCAACCCCTTCGACCTCCATAAGAATCGGCTGGTGTCCTCTCGTCAGCCTTCAATGTTGACCCTGGCAGGAGCCATGGTTCATCCTTCGTACGGTAAACTGGAGAAACCTCCATACACGTTTCATCGGCATGCATGGCAGCGGAATGTACTAGATATAGACCACATCCACTACGCTGCAATGGATGCCTACCTTTGCTTCAATATCTACAAGGGTTGGATGAAGAGCAACAACCAAGTGTGCGGTTCAAGCAAAGAAGTATCAGCCAAGAGGGAGAGGGACAAGGACGAAGTCGAGGACGTGGACGAGGACTCCGAGTAATGTGGCAGTGTCGTTGCTCATGGTGGTTCTAAACTTCTAATGCAGTGTCTACCGGATTAGTTGCATAGTTTAATTTCAGGTGTGCTTAGTCTAATTTGAGGGGTGTGTTGTGTTGAGCCCCCAGCAGAACTATGTTATGTTTCTTCTCGTTACTTTAACTCTTCAGTATGTACATACTACTAGTATTTCTTTAATAGAATTTAGCACCCCAATTAAGCACACACTAGCTTTTCTAATAGTACTATATGCAAAATTTGGCGACGAGCGCTCTCTATATGTACCACCTTTTTTTTAATTTCAATTTTTGTTCCATGGCGCAATCCATCGATAGTACTACTGTACAAAAGTATACATTTTTTAAAAGGCTAGAGTACTGTTCATCACATATATAGCCAGTTAAATTCTCAACCTAGAACAACGTGCATGCCATGTAATAACCGATGCGGAGAAAGTATAGTAAAAATGAGGTGATTTTACCAAGCGATCGGCAAGGGAGCATGGCCTGTCATGCGGTCCCACGTGTCATGATGTACCAAGGCGATGCGCGTGTCCCTCTTGAGGCAGAAGCAATACTACGTGGTTGGAGATGATGGCGAACCAAAGTGTGAAATAATGGTTGCTTCGTTCGTCTGGGAAGGTGCGGCATTGTGATTTGACGTCTCATTGCTCATTACTACTACTGGGCCGGTACGAGTGGGGTGCGTCCCCCCTGCTGTTCTGCACTGTTATTTGGTGCTTGACACGTCGACCCGGTTGCTATATGTCCCACATGTCGGCGACAGGAAGTATAGAATTCATGAAAGGGAGCATCGACGGAGGAGTATACTACAGAATTCATGAAAGGGAGCGACTTAGTTTTGGAAAAATCTGTTTTTACGGAGTACGTACCCACTAGGGTTTATAGGGCTCATCTAAAAAACATTCATTTTTCCATTTGATAAGTCTCAATTCTACTATACTAGTAGTAGTACCATTACATGTTGGATTTTGAGGTGCGTTAGACCACCCGACGCAAGCAGTGTCAAGAGGAAACTAACCAATGCATGTACAAGTTCATGGAAATTTAGTGGTCATTCATGCATTCATTCTAATTAATGCCTCGGTAAACATAACTTCTTGAGAAAAACGAGTGTACTAATTACTTGTGCAAACTACGAAATTAATTCGACCACTCACCGTCTACCTTGGTTTGAGAGATTTTGAAATTGAGCCATAAACTGGAAAGGAGGGAGTAGTAACTTTTGTCTCGATTACTATTTGTGGCCTTGTATAGATGCAAAATGTATTTTTTATAGTGGCCTTGTATAAGTAAATGGAGGGAGTACTAACCAAAATACGTAGTAGGGACGAGGAGTAAACGGAGGGAGTAGTACAATTTTCTCATCGTGCTGCGAGCCACCGCGCGCATGGGCGAGGGAGCGGCGGTAAAGGCGTACACTACTACTACTACTACTACTACTACTACTACTACTACTACTACTACTACTACTACTACTACTACTCGTAAGCAAGCTTCACCTCATCCTGCGAGCCACCGCGCCCATGGGCGGGGGAGACGGCGTACTAAGCAAGATTCTCCTCATTCTGCGAGTTGACGGGACACATCAAAAGTACTCCAGTGTATAGATCCTTGCCTCTAAGGTAGGCCCCACATGGTTTGCCTCTTTTTTTAATTTAACATAACGCGTCAAGTCGCAATTTGTTTGTTCACCCGTCATAGACGATCCTCCCTCCACCAAGTGGACAACCAGTACACGTGCCAAATTACCACATGGGCTGCCTTTTTCGTACACAAATGAGCTCCACCGTGTACCCGCGCAGGTGTGGTTGGGAAAGAGACGGGAGTACATGCGCCGTGCGTGCACATCTTCTCTTCATGCACGTCCCCCACCTACGTGGGTGTGTGTGAGAGAGATACAAACCTAGACATAATGCGCCGTACATCCCCATGCCTCCGCCCAGTCCAACCACCAGTCACCACCACGCCCCACTCCTCCTCACCTTATCTCTCATCTTTCTCCCTCCATTTTTATATACAAGGGGCCACTATCAAAATTACAATTTGTAGATATACAAGGCCACTAACACTAATCGATGCAATAATAATGGTGTTTGTCTCATGGTAGTAGCAAAGGAGGACAATAATTATCCCTTGCATGCATGCGGGAGTTTGTAAAAAATGCATCTTGATGTTCCGTGCAATGCACGGGCATCTTGCTAGTCCATGAAAACAACACATGGCAAAATTCCATGGCGAACGAGGGATTTGAATCTGTTGGGAGGGGCTGTTTGGATCTTCCCCGGGGTAGCCAAAATATTGGCGACCCTTTTGTCCACCGGTGCCTTTGCCACCGATGAACGAGGAATGGCTCGGGTGCTCATGTTGTCCACCGGTGCCTTTGCCACCGTTTGACTGGTTAATTGATCGTGTTATCAACAAATTACGGAGCTGTATGGTGAGACAGTGACCGTATGATCACGCTAAAATGTACTCCTATTTTATTAACACAGTACAGACTCAAACTACCATTTCTTTCTTTCATATACGGGCTGACAGGTGGGCACCACGGTTATGCGCCCCGATGGTGCAACACTAGTTGCGCCACGTGGAACGTTTGACTGGTCAATTGATTGTGTCATCAACAAAATATGGAGTTGTAAGGGTGAGCCAATGACCATATAATCATGATATGTATTTGTTTAACATGGTACGGAAGCTAGGGCTCATATATACGCGCAAGCACTCACCGCTATAAGCGCACACACGCGAGCCCTACCCCTATGAGCACCTTCGAGAGAGTGGGCCAGCATATATGATCTTGAGATTTTACGAAGTCACCATAGGTGCCTCGTAGTCGAGTGGAACGTCTCCTCTCACTGAACGTACATCGCCGGAAAATACTGAAATTAACACAAGATAAATGCGAGCACCGGGACTTTAACCTTGGTGGGCTCAAGAAACCACTGTCCTCTAACCATCCAACCACATGTTGGTTAGCACGACTGAGGGGGTCCTGGATTAGGGGGTGTTCGGGTAGCCGAACTATACCTTCAGCCGGACTCCAGGACTATGAAGATACAAGATTGAAGACTTCGTCCCGTGTCCGGATGGGACTTTCCTTGGCGTGGAAGGCAAGCTTGGCGATGCGGATATTCAAGATCTCCTACCATTGTAACCGACTCTGTGTAACCCTAACCCTATCCGGTGTCTATATAAACCGGAGGGTTCTAGTCCGTAGGACAACTTCATCATACAACAATCATACCATAGGCTAGCTTCTAGGGTTTAGCCTCCTTGATCTCGTGGTAGATCTACTCTTGTACTACCCATATCATCAATATTAATCAAGCAGGAGTAGGGTTTTACCTCCATCGAGAGGGCCCGAACCTGGGTAAAAACATCGTGTCCCTTGTCTCCTGTTACCATCCGCCTAGACACACAGTTCAGGACCCCCTACCCGAGATCCGTCGGTTTTGACACCGACATCGGTGCTTTCATTGAGAGTTCCTCTGTGTCGTCACTTTTAGGCCCGATGGCTCCTTTGATCATCAACGACGATGCGGTCCAGGGTGAGACTTTTCTCCCCGGACAGATCTTTGTCTTCGGCGGCTTCGCACTGCGGGCCAATTCGCTTGGCCACCTGGGGTAGATCGAAGGCTAAGCCCCTGGCCATCAGGTCAGGTTTGGAAGCTTAAACTACACGGCAGACATCCGCGGGGATTTAATCTTCGATGGATTTGAGCCACAGCCAAGCGTGTCGCACTGTTTTGAGAGGCATGATCTTGCTCTGCCGCCGAACATTGCCCTGGGGGCCGCACGCGCACCGGTTCCTACCCTTAATCCGGAGCCTATTGCGCCAATCGAGGATGAGCGGCTGGACGTCACTTCAGGGGCTAGGATCTCAAAGGCGATCGAGCCGAACGTCAGCCCCGCGTTCTGCGTGACCCGTGACTCCGAGGATCCGGATTCCTCTCCGGACTCCGAACCCCCCGCGCCCCTACCGATCGAATCCGATTGGGCGCAGATAATGGAGTTCACCGCAGCGGACATCTTTCAGCACTCGCCCTTCGGCGACATCCTGAACTCACTAAAGTCTCTCTCTTTATCAGGAGAGGCATGGCCGGACTACGGTCAGCAAGGATGGGATGCGGACGACGAAGGAATTCGAAGCCCACCCACCACCCACTTTGTAGCCACTGTCGACGATTTAACTAACATGCTTGACTTCGACTCCGAAGACATCGACGGTATGGACGATGATGCAGGAGACGAACAGGAACCAGCACCTGTAGGGCGCTAGAAGGCCACCTCGTCATATGATATATACATGGTGGATACTCCAAAAGATGGAGATGGCGATGGAACAGCGGAGGATGACACCTCCAAGAAACAGCCAAAGCGCCGGTGTCAGCGGCGCCGCTCTAAATCCTGCCAAAGCAAAAACGGTGATTCCGGCATGGGAGATAATACTACCCTGAATAGCGCCGAAGAACACCCCCTACAGCAAGATTCGGCACAGGAAGATGGAGAAGCCAACCCTCATGAGAGAGCGGCAAACCGAGAGGTTGAGGATAATAACTATATGCCTCCCTCCGAAGACGAGGCAAGCCTCGACGACGACGAATTCGTCGTACCATCGGACCCCGTCGAACAAGAGCATTTCAAACGCAGGCTTTTAGCCACGGCAAGCAGCCGCAAGAAAAAGCAGCAACAGCTTAGAGCTGATCAAGATTTGCTAGCTGACAGATGGACCGAAGTCCTTGCAGCCGAAGAGTATGAACTCGAACGCCCCTCCAAGAGTTACCCAAAGCTTAGGCCGCTACCCCGATCAGAGGAGGAAGGACCTACATCACCAGCGCACGACATGGCCGACCGGCCACCTCACGGCCACGATAGAGAGGCCTCTCGGCCCTCCACCCAAGCCATGCCCCGGCGTCGTTCAACCAAGGCACGGGAAAATGCGCCAGACCTGCAAGACGTACTGGAGGACAAGGCAAGACAAACAAGATCGATCTACGGATCGCGCAGGCGCCGCACGGCACGTGACGGTGATCTTCATTCCGGATACAACAAATCCGTCCCGGCCGAACACAACAGACATAGCTCCTTCGAGCTGCATCGTGATATAGCCCAGTATAGAGGCGCCGCACACCCATTATGCTTCACAGACGAAGTAATGGATCATAAATCCTAGAGGGTTTCAAACCCGTAAACATCGAATCATATGATGGAACAACAGATCCTGTGGTATGGATTGAGGATTATCTCCTCCATATCCACATGGCCCGCGACAATGATCTACACGCCATCAAATACCTCCCGCTCAAACTTAAGGGACCAGCCCGGCATTGGCTTAACAGTTTGCCAGCAGACTCAATCGGTTCTTGGGAGGACCTAGAAGCCGCATTCCTTGACAACTGCCAAGGCACTTATGTGCGACCACCGGATGCCGATGACTTAAGCCACATAATTCAGCAGCCAGAGGAATCGGCCAGGCAATTCTGGACACGGTTCCTAACAAAGAAAAACCAGATAGTCGACTGTCCGGACGCAGAGGCTCTAGCAGCCTTCAAGCATAATATCCACGACGAGTGGCTTGCCCGGCACCTGGGAGAGGAAAAGCCGAAGTCCATGGCAGCCCTCACGACACTCAGGACCCGCTTTTGCGCGGGAGAAGACAGCTGGCTAGCTCGCAGTAACAACTTAGCAAAGAACCCTGGTAATTCGGATACCAAGGACAAAAGTGGCAGGACACGTCGGAATAAGCAAAAGCGCCGCGTTAGCAGCGACAGCAACGAAGACACGACAGTTAATGCCGGATTCAGAGGCTATAAATCCGGTCAGCGGAAAAAGCCATTCAAAAAGAATACTCAGGGCCCGTCCAGTTTGGACCGAATACTCGACCGCTTGTGCCAGATACATGGCACCCCCGAAAGGCCAGCCAATCACACCAACAGGGATTGTTGGGTGTTCAAGCAGGCAGGCAAGCTAAGAGCCGAAAATAAAGACAAGGGGCTGCATAGCGATGACGAGGAGGAGCCCAGGCCGCCGAACAACAGTGGACAGAAGGGTTTTCCCCCACAAGTGCGGACGGTGAACATGATATACGCAACCCACATTCCCAAGAGGGAGCGGAAGCGTGCGCTACGGGACGTATACGCGATGGAGCCAGTCGCCCCAAAGTTCAACCCATGGTCCTCCTGCCCGATCACTTTTGATCGAAGGGACCACCCCACTAGCATCCGTCACGGCGGCTTCGCCGCATTGGTTCTCCACCCAATTATCGACGGATTTCATCTCACAAGAGTCCTCATGGACGGCGGAAGTAGCCTGAACCTGCTTTACCAGGATACAGTGCGGAAAATGGGCATAGATCCCTCGAGGATTAAGCCCACAAAAACGACCTTTAAAGGCGTTATACCAGGTGTAGAGGCCAACTGTATAGGCTCAGTAACACTTGAAGTGGTCTTTGGGTCTCCGGACAATTTCTGAAGCGAAGAGTTAATCTTCGATATAGTCCCGTTTCGCAGTGGCTATCACGCCCTGCTCGGGCGAACCGCATTTGCAAAGTTCAATGCGGTGCCGCACTACGCATATCTCAAGCTCAAGATGCCAGGCCCTCTAGGAGTAATCACGGTCAATGGAAACACCGAACGCTCCCTCCGTACGGAGGAGCACACGGCGGCCCTCGCAGCGGAAGTACAAAGCAGCCTTCTTAGGCAATTCTCCAGTCCGGCCGTTAAAAAGCCAGACACTGCCAAGCGCGCCCGGAGTAACCTACAACAAGACCGCCTGGCACGTTCTGAGCAGGCGTAGCAATGCGGCCCCAACCCCAGCCCTCGCGACATAGCGAAACCAGTGCCTCGCGTACATAACTACGCTCTTGAAATACCATGGGCGCAGGGGAAGGGGCACAATAACGGCAAACCCAAAATACGGCTTAAAACGTACTAGGGGCTGCCGAATTCTTTTTTTAATTTTCTCTTACTTTCAGGACTCCATACTTCGGACGACCTGTTCGGCAATTCAACTGCCGCACAAACGATGCAAGATCCAGGGAAGCAGACAAGCCATGCCGCATTATGGAACTCCCAGGTGGTCTCTGTTACGAGCAGTATACCTGTTTTGGCATACAATTCCGCGGCCTGCTCCTGGCCAGGACATGTTAAATAGCCCAATATCTTTTGCTTATCGCACTACTTGTATCGTTCTGCTTTGATAGCAGCCTTTCTATAAACAATGCATAGCTTTTTGTCTATTTTTTGCATTATCCTCCTTTCATATATATGTTTATTAAATGACATGTTGCACCCGTACACCATGGTACGGCAAACACGCCAGGGGCTTCAGTACCCCTCAATATGGTGTGAGAAGCCCGTACACTTTCACAAGTGCGGCACCCCGAACTTATAGCACTATATGCATCGGCTCCGAATCATGATTTGGGTCAATAGTTGGGTTTGCCCGGCTCCTATGTTTTGGTGCCTTACGTTCCGCTATATCGGCTAAGGTAGCACTAGGAGAACCACTGCGATTGTGCCCCAGTTGAGCTGGGTTAAGCACCTCAGTGGAGAAAGCTAAAACTGACTGTCATGATGAGGCGAGAGACCGGTCGCTGTTCGAGAGGTTTTTCGAGTCCCTAAAGACTTATGCCGCTTCGAGCGAGGAGCCGGCTTTGTCCGGCCAAGGCGTGGATAGCGCCCCGAACTCGGTCTTCCGAACTAGGGGCTTCGCCGAAATTTAAAATTATAGAGTTCTATGGCTAAGTGAGAGTGTTCAAGCATTATAGTCCGATTGCCTGGTTCGTTGTGCTGAGCGCCTCCCTCGAAGGACCCAACTATGGGAAAAAGAGCGCTCAGGTTTATCCCGAACACCCCAGCACTAGTGGCATGGGGGCAGAAGCCGACGACTGGCCATCTCTCAATTTTTTGATAAACGGCCGCACAGAAAGTAATATTTTAAATTCAACAAGCATTGCTTAGCGCATATGAACAAGTTTTCAGCGCACAGGATAAACACGAGCGAGTTCATTCAAAAATTACATCCTTGGTACATTCATCCGCCACAAGGCGGGCACCCGCAAGAACATCCTTATAGTAGTTCTCGGGCTTGCGATGCTCCTTCCCCGGCGGCGGCCCGTCCCTCACAAGCTTCTCACCGTCCAGCTTACCCCAGTGCACCTTTGCACGGGCAAGGGCCCTACGGGCACCTTCGATGCAGACGGAGCGCTTGATGACCTCGAGCCTTGGACAGGCCTCCACCAGCCGCCGCACCAGCCCGAAGTAGCTCCCAGGCAGGGCCTCTCCGGGCCACAGCCGAACTATGAAGCCCTTCATGGCCTGTTCGGCCGCCTTGTGGAGCTCGACCAGCTGTTTCAGCTGGTCGCTCAAGGGCACAGGGTGTCCGGCCTCAGCATACTGAGACCAGAACACCTTCTCCGTCGAGCTGCCCTCTTCAGCTCGGTAGAATGCGGCGGCGTCGGATACGCTGCGGGGAAGATCTGCGAATGCCCCTGGAGAGCTCCGGATTCGGGTAAGTAACAAGTAGTTTACTTTTATATTTCTGCTTTGCATAAAGAATGCCTTACCCGCTGCTATCTTTTTCATCTCCTCCAACTCTTGGAGGGCCTTTTGGGCTTCGGCCTTGGCAGACTTGGCAGTCTCAAGGGCCGCCGCGAGCTCGGACGCTTGCGTCTTTGACTCAAGCTCCAAACTCTCATGTTTTTTCATGAGAGCCTGAAGCTCTTGCTGCACCTCGCCGACCTGGGCCTCAAGTTTCTCTCGCTCGGTGCGCTCCGCGGCCGCTTTCTTTTCGGCCTCAGACAGCGCCTGCTTGAGGGTCGCCACCTCAGTCGTGGCCCCTACAATAAGCAGTACAATCCTGTTATTTTTTGCAATCACGTCTTTTTATAGGCACTTTTTCTGTAAGGTATTTCTTACCTTCTTTCTCCTCGAGCTGCCGCTTGGCAAGGCCGAGCTCTTGCTCGGTCCGCTCGAGTCCCTGTTTCAGGGCACCCACCTCCGCAGTCAGTGTGGCGGTGGCTAGCAGCGAAGCCTGCATACGCATATTGACTCTTTGTTGTTAGAATCCTGCGAAATTTAATAGATCCTCTATTCGGCTTTTCTTTCCAAACGCCAAACAGAGCATCAGGGGCTACTGTCTATGCGGTTATATTCTTACATATTTTTTACTTACCTCGAAGCCTGTTAGAAGGCTAGCGCAAGCTTCACTCAGTCCGCTCTTGGCGGACTGAACCTTTTGGATCACCGTACTCATAATAGTACGGTGCTCCTCGTCGATGGAGGCGCCGTCAAGCACCCCCAGCAGATTGTCCGGCACCTCCGGTTGGACGGAGGCCGCCGGCTCAGAAGGCTTGCTCCTCTTGGAAGGAGTTCGCCTACCATGGTCCAGAACTGTTGAAGATTCTGGCGCGGTGTCTGGCACAAAGCCGGACTTGGAGCCCTGGGGGGTCTTGTCCCCTTTACTCCTGGAGTCCAGGATGGCGCCTTGCGGCTCCTCCAGGACCACCTCCTCCTGCCCCGGAGCTCATTGTGACGCCACTTCGGCGTCGTCCGCAGTGCGTGGGGAGACAGCGGGTGGAACTGGGTTCACGTTCGATGAATCCAGGGAGCCGCTCGACGACTCATTGAGTTCGGCCCGGGGCGGGCTGCGTAATTATGTTCGACATTAGGGAAGGCTGTGCAACAAAGGAACGTCATGAGTTACTCTGATATCCGAATGCTTACGATTTCGCCGGACGCTTGGCCCTGTCTGGCCACTCCTCTTCGCCCTCTTCGGTGGAGGGGTTTTCCTCTTCCTGGACCCTTCGGCCTCCCCCGTTGGGGCGGCCTTCCTTTTCTTTCCTCCCCCCCGCTGGAGGGGGAGAGTGTTCTTCTTCCTCCTCCTCGTTCTCACGGGAGGAGAGCGTCTCGGACTCGTCGGATGACGAGTCCGACACCACCACATTATGGGCACTCTTTCGAGTCCCCGTGGCCTTCTTCTTCTTGGCCTTCTTCTCCGACACCACATAAGGCGCCGAAACCAGCAGCTTCACTAGGAGAGCAGGGGCTGGGTCTTCGGGCAAGGGAGCCGGACAGTTAATCGATCCGGACTGCGCCTGCCAAGCCTGTCAAAGGTGAGGGAGTTTAGATCCCACATAGAGTCAAACTATGAAAAAACTTAACATCCTATAAAAGGTGAAAATAGCTTACCTCGCTAGCGTGACGCTGCGAGCTGTATCCGCGGTCCTCGGAAGCGGATGTGGGAGCCTCGGCGCCTTTGGTTAGCACCTTCCAGACGTCTTCATACGTCGTGTCGAAGAGCCTGTTAAGGGTTTGGTGCTGCGCCGGGTCGAACTCCCACAGATTAAAGTCCCGTTGTTGACACGGGAGGATCCGGCGGACGAGCATAACCTGGACTACATTGACAAGCTTGATCGGCTTGCTCACCAGGGACTGGATGCATGTCTGCAATCCGGTCACCTCTTTTTCGTCGCCCCACGACAGGCCCGTCTCTTTCCAGGACATAAGCCGCGTGGGGGGTCCGGATCGGAACTCGGGGGTTGCGATCCATTTCAGATCGCGCAGCTCGGTGATGTAAAACCACCACAATTGCCACCCCTTCAGGGTCTCCATGAAGGAGCCCTCGAGCCATAGGACGTTGGCCATCTTGCCCGCCATGGCGCCTCCGCACTCCGCCTGGCTGCCGCGCACCACCTTGGGCTTGACGTTGAAGGTCTTGAGCCAGAGGCCGAAATGGGGGCGGATGCGGAGGAAAGCCTCGCACACGACGATAAACACCGAGATGTTGAGGACGAAGTTTGGGGCCAGATCGTGGAAATCCAGGCCATAGTAGAACATGAGCCCCCGGACAAATGGGTGGAGTGGGAAACCCAGTTTGTGGAGGAAGTGGGGAAGGAATACTACCCTCTCATGGGGCCTTGGGGTGGGGAGAAGCTGCCCTTCCTCGGGAAGCCGGTGCGCGATGTCCTTGGACAAGTATCCGGCCTTCCTTAGCTTTTTGACATGGCCCTCCGTGACGGAGGAGACCATCCACTTGCCTCCCGCTCCAGACATTGCTGGAGGAGGTTGAGGTAGGAAGTGCGGGCTTGGGTGCTGGAGCTCGAGTGCGCAGGAGATGGATAGGCAAAGGAGGAAGAAGGCGTAGGTAAAAAGGTGGATCCTTATCCCCTTATATGGATGGATGCGGTTGTGCGTCCCCACCAGCCTCGTAAAACTCGCTTGCCTCCCAAGCGCCGTGATAAATGGCGCAGTTGGGTTACCCACATCCGTATTGATGAGAATCCCGTAAAAGGGGGCACACGATCTCTGCTTTGACAAGAAGTGCTAAGGAAACCGCCCCGCTAAACGTGTTGAGGTAGAAAAGTAAAAATGATTCGAGTAAAGGACTTGGCCGTAGTGTGATGTCACACTGCGGAATACGTCAGCAGATTAGATTTGTGTTGATATTATTCTCTCTATGGCAATATGTGGAAACTTATTTTGCATAGCCGGACACTATCCTTGGTGTTTAAATCCTTCTTGAAGGACTTGGAGGAGGAACCCGCCTTGCAATGCCGAAGACAATCTGCGCGTCGGACTCGTCGTCATTGAAGCCTGGTTCAGGGGCTACTGAGGGAGTCCTGGATTAGGGGGTGTTCGGGTAGCCGGACTATACCTTCAGCCGGACTCCGGGACTATGAAAATACAAGATTGAAGACTTCGTCCCGTGTCCGGATGGGACTTTCCTTGGCGTGGAAGGCAAGCTTGGCGATGCGTATATTCAAGATCTCCTACCATTGTAACCGACTCTGTGTAACCCTAATCCTATCCGGTGTCTATATAAACCGGAGGGTTCTAGTCCATAGGACAACTCCATCATACAACAATCATACCATAGGCTAGCTTCTAGGGTTTATCCTCCTTGATCTCGTGGTAGATCTACTCTTGTACTACCCATATCATCAATATTAATCAAGCAGGAGTAGGGTTTTACCTCCATCGATAGGGCCCGAACCTGGGTAAAAACATCGTGTCCCTTGTCTCCTGTTACCATCTGCCTAGACGCACAGTTCGGGACCCCCTACCCGAGATCCGCCGGTTTTGACACCGACAACGACAAAATGTATGTGGTGACCGTGATGAGCTTATTCTGAAGTCCAGTGACCATATCGTGCTTTCGCTTCAAATACAATGACCGTAAGTGTCGTCAACAAAATACGGAGCACGCATCAAATGCAAAGTCTGTCAGTGTCATCAACAAAATATGGAGACGTATCGTGAGCTAGATACCGATGTACTATTGTATATGCTTATTTTCTTAGTGGCCGATTTGCGTGTGTGGTGTGGTGTGGTGGGCACATCATTTCTAGTTGTGGTGGGTCAACATGAAGACTCATGGGTCGGTTCCATCCTGCACCACATATAGGTTGGACCGAGACGTGTTATACGAAGACCCATGTTGAGGACTCGGCGTACAACACGAAGCTACCAAAGTCGTGGAGGACTCTATCCCCACTGGTGATAAGCCGACTATATATGATTTGTAACCCTAGGCCCTTAGTATGTTATGCAAGCTTGGGGGCTAGTTTGTCGATAGTATACACAAACGCACAACGCCTGGTATTCACGTGTACTTTGTACACACCCCTATCACTAATATACAGTACCAGGAGTAGGCTCTTTCTTCAACTACAAGGGTCGGATCCGAACTAGGGTAAAACTTTGCCTCGTATTACCACCCAGCCTAATAGCCAGGGATATCCTACCGAATGATATGATGAAATCATATCTGCCAACTACTAAGAGAGAGGTGTGTCGGGGGGGCAATGTGTGCGAGAGAGGCCTAAAGATAATGTGCGTGCGGGAGACACGTAGGCACATATATGTGTGTATAGAGGGCTAGTCGAGACCGTGCATGTGAGAGAAATAGTGTTTTCCAACTGAGATTAGTGAAAAGAGTGGTACATAGTAATCAGAAAGAGAGAGAGAGAGAGAGAAACAGAGAGAGCATGTGTGTGAGACACCCCGACACCCTGAGAGAGATTGTGAGCATGTGTGAAAGAGAAATGCCGATGCATATAAAGTGTGTGTACTTATGCATTAGATAGAGAGATATATAACGCGTTTGTGAGAACGGGGCGAGGCATAGTGCATCTACGTGTAAAAGGCGGTTCTACGCATTAAATTAAAATATAAATGGCATTATTATTTTTGGATGAGATCATGAATTTTGCAAATTGCGTATGGACGAAAATCGGTCTATCAGACACCCATACTCTATTGAATTCTAGCATGTGCATGTGTTTATTTCATATTATCGATCCATAGAGTGAGAGTGGTTTGAAATACAGGCAATGGATGCTTTTGCAATTCATATATAAACATTAATTAGTGCACTTCATGTTTTTAGTGTGAAGCACTTTATACATTTGTCACTTGCATGGATACATTCCAAATTGCTAGATGCGAAATAGAATACATCTCGAATTCAACATAAAGGGGGTTTCGAAGATTCGAATTCATAGGAAGTGCATTCATCTATTTCAACCCGAGATAATGGCATTTGTAAATCAGATGTAAAAGTTGGCATCAATCTTTGTTGTGAGTTCGAACATGCTATATATATTCATACGCATATCTAACTTTTTTTTGCAACCAAGGAGATTATATCTGGAAACATGCATGAACTGAGGTAAGTTGCATATTTTTTAATATATACTCGTGTACAATGTATATTCAAATGTACCCCCTCCATTCCAAAATAATTGTAGCTTTAGGATTTTCAAGAGTAAAGATTTGTGAAGTTTGACAAATCCTGAAAGTTCAATTCAAGAGAACCAAAAACGTTAATGCTTTTGCTCCCAAATATTGAACGAAGCGCCAAATAGGCCTCTGGTCACCCGAAACCATGCGAGACTAATGTTTTTGTGGTAGGAAATTACTGTCCTGACTCTGACCCGTGTAGCCTATCGGCCCGATGTCCAAAGGTCTAAACCGGGGTAGGTTTGTCACTTCACCAAGACGCCAGTCTCAACCGCCTCCGAGAAGCATTTATACGCCTTGGGCGCCTACCCATGCGCTCGGCCGAAATCTATCCCGCCCACATTTGGGACACCTGACATGAATGTCCTACCCCCAACCTGCAATATGTCCGAAATTTTAGATGGGGGCAAAGTTTGTAACTTTCCCCAAATTTCAAACAAGCGCGTCTCAAACTAAAACATTGTTCCCCCATAGTTCCCCGCCTCCCTCCGTTTCCCCATTCATACTCCGCGGGCGCGAAAACGCCCTCTCCACCAGCTGTGAAACCCCAGCCTCCTCTGTCCTCCACCCCATAGCGGCCAATCCACCGCCGCCCTCCTCCATCACGCCGGAGCCGGTACCCCGATGTCGTTGTCCAATGCAACCGCAACCACGACGCCCTCAAGGACTTAGCAGCTGAAGCCGAGGCAGAGCTGCCTCCACGACGCCGACCCCGACGTGCGTCGTACCAGAACCACTCCTACCACACCGTCCTGCGCCTCACTGCTGCGGCTCCACTGTCGCAACCGTCCACTGCACCGGAGTTGTTCCCGCTACGCCGTCGTTCGCCGCCTCGGATCTGCTTCCCCGCCACCGACAGACGGCCATCGCACCACACTCAGCAACTTGGCCATGGGTTTGTCCAAGGCTGCACCGTCCTCCACAACTTCTGGTTTCCGGCGAACAACAAGAAGATTGTTGGAAAAACAAAAGGAGGACACAACACTGCCGGCAGAAAGAGGTACTCCTATTCCCTTATTCGTGCGAATCTTATGTCTCCGCTCACACCGTATTCTTCCCATGAAAGAAACTAGTTGAGCGCTTCTTACTTCATCTTCTTCGTGATACTAAATGCACAAGGTTTCCTCCCTTTTACTATTTCACCTTTGCTAGAGGTCAGTAGCCCGCCTGGATTTCAATTCAGGGTCAGTCGAACCGCAATTAAAAGAAGCAGCACCCGCTTAGGCGCGCGGAGCACCTAGTCCGCCTGTTCCCCGGGAAAGCGGCGCATCAGTGTCTATCATAGGGGTGTGGGGCGCAGGAGCTGCTTGCGCCCGTTCTGGAGGTCGGCGGGGCTTGAATGGATGGCCGGGGGGCGGTGCCAAGCACGACGGTGCGGTGAGGTTGAGGGGAGGGCGCAGGCAGGGGAGGAATACTGGGCCGGTGGTCGCTGGCGTTTCGAGGAAGATCGTCAACACTGACTGGCTGGAGGTAGATGAAGGCGATCTGCGCGTTCTTTGTACATCGGACGGTGCAGAAAAAATGGACTGACCTATTTGCTTTCAGTCGACTGTTATTTTCATAGAATCCTGTAGTAATTTAGTGTACCATGCATGTTGTAGATCTATCATATGTCTCCCGTCATTTATTTCTCACCGACCTACTATCTGCTACCTTTACACTATACTAATTGTGCACACACTTCACCCATACTCACACTATTGTTTTTTTATGCATGGGTATTTCAGACTCTGACACAGTGTTGATGAATGCAGAAAAAAAGACAGAAGTCGCTCCAGTGTAATTCGAAGATAAGCACTAAGCATTTCAGCGCTCTAATGGGTGCAGTGTCAGCAGTTGGAGACAGTAAACGTAGCTCTGCAGTTGATGATCTCAATTGCCACACACAACCATCCTAGGTGCTTGCTTTAACTTCGCGCTATCAAATGTGGTTGCATGTTGCATATGGTGTCTAGCTTGTATTGCTTCCAATTTGGTTAAATTGCATCTGCTTACTTTACACATTATACCTTTGATGATGACATGCCTTCCTATTTTTGATACATACTACATATGTCTATTAACCATGTTCGTACATCAAACTAATGCTCTTTTGTATCCCTCGTCAATCACTTATGATGAGACAGTCACCCGAGTGGGTTACTGTGAGACGCCCTACTCGTTTAAAGAGTGCAGTGTCATCCTCCCCACATGATTCTCAAGAAACAGCAAGGCTAAATGAAGATAGTCAACGTAGCTCTCTAGTTGATCACCGCAATTCCCCCACACCACCATCGCAGGTGCTTGCTCTTGCTTGGCAGTGTGATATGTGGTTGCATGTTGCATATGGTGTCTACCTTTTAATGCTTCTAATTAGGGTAAATTGCATCTGCTTAGTTAACACATTATACCTGTGAATATGACATGCCTTCCTATTTTTGGTACATACTACGTCTTTCTATTAATTAACCATGTTCTTAGATCAAACTACTTTTCTTGTGTATCCCTCATCAATGCTCCTAATTTGTTAAATTGCATCTCCTTAGCTTACACATTATACATGTGAATATGACACGCCTTCCTGTTTTTGGTACATACTACATCTTCCTATCACACCATGTTCTTACATCAAACTACTGTTCTTGTGTATCCTGCGTCTATCGCTTATGATGAGACAGTCACGCGCATGGGTTAATATGAGACGCAATACTCTTATAAAGAATGCAATTTCATCCTCTCCACATGATTCTCAAGAAATAGCAAGCCTAAAGATATTGAACGTAGCTCTGTACCTGAAGACCGCACTTCCCCTACACCACCATCACAGGTGCTTGCTCTAACTTCGCAGTGTGATATGTGGTTGCATGTTGCATACGGTGTCTAGCTTGTAATGCTTCTAATTAGGGTAAATTGCATCTGCTTAGTTTACACACTATACCTGTGAATATGACATGCCTTCATATTTTTGGTACACACTACATCTATGTGTTAACCTTGTTCTTACATGAAACTACCTCTCTTCTGTATCCTGCATCAATCACTTACGATGAGTCACCTTTATTCATTGCATATTGCATATTATTTCTAGCCTGCTGCCATGTATTGCTTCTAATTTGGTCAAATACATTTGTTAGGGCACCCTTTTAATTTGGCAGAGTGATATTGGTTTCATCTTTCATATGGTTTCTAGCTTGCATTGATTCTAACAAGTTCAAGCACCTTGTGCTTAGTTTACACTTTATACATCATACATGTCAATATGTCACGCCGTCCTGTTTTTCATACATATTCCATCCTCCTATCATGCGGCTGCCTTACATAAAAGTAGTGTTCGTCAGTATCATGCATCAATGAGTTCTGAAGAG